>NW_021705956.1:0-1226 GCF_003719475.1 Trypanosoma rangeli
GTGGAGGTTCCCTTTGTGAAGACGAACACCTACAGTGTGCTGGACATTGAAGAGGATCGCGAGGATCCTAGCAAGCCTGCTCATCTTTCTCTGATGGACGATGAGGGGGAAACACGCGACAACCTGGATATGCCTCCGAACGCGGAATTGGCCGCGCAGATAAAGGAACAGTTTGAAGCAGGAAAAGATGTCTTGGTCGTTGTGGTTTCTGCAATGGGAACGGATCAGATTCTCAGCTTTAAAAATGCAGTGGAGAAGTAAGGCAATATTTATTATTATCATTATTTGTAAGCATAAGGATATACGTGCCTTGACATCTTGGTAAAGATTTTTTTATTTTATATAATAACATAATTGTTTTGTAAGGCTTGTTATTTGCATTTGTATTTATTTATTTATTATTTATTTATTTTTCCTTAATAAAAAATGTTTGTTTGTTGGTTCTTTTTTATGTTTATTATTCTGTTTTGTTTTGTTCCTTTTGTTGTTGTTTAATAGCCTTATTATTTTCTGTGCACAGCCATGTCTGATGATGAGGGGAGCTTTGCCCACCAGGGAGAGGCCCAGACCGGATCCTTGACTTATCCAATGCAGGCTGGCGCTCTCAAGAAGGGAGGTTACATTTGTATTAATGGCCGTCCATGCAAGGTGATTGACCTTTCTGTGTCGAAGACGGGTAAGCATGGTCATGCCAAGGTTAGCATTGTTGCCACAGACATTTTTACTGGTAACAAGATGGAGGACCAGGCTCCGAGTACCCATAATGTGGAGGTTCCCTTTGTGAAGACGAACACCTACAGTGTGTTGGATATTGAAGAGGATCGCGAGGATCCTAGCAAGCCTGCTCATCTTTCTCTGATGGACGATGAGGGGGAAACACGCGACAACCTGGATATGCCTCCGAACGCGGAATTGGCCGCGCAGATAAAGGAACAGTTTGAAGCAGGAAAAGATGTCTTGGTCGTTGTGGTTTCTGCAATGGGAACGGATCAGATTCTCAGCTTTAAAAATGCAGTGGAGAAGTAAGGCAATATTTATTATTATCATTATTTGTAAGCATAAGGATATACGTGCCTTGACATCTTGGTAAAGATTTTTTTATTTTATATAATAACATAATTGTTTTGTAAGGCTTGTTATTTGCATTTGTATTTATTTATTTATTATTTATTTATTTTCCTTAATAAAAAATGTTTGTTTGTTAGTTCTTTTTTATGTTTATTATT
>NW_021705956.1:1613-6948 GCF_003719475.1 Trypanosoma rangeli
TCCTTCTTAGTTGGTTTGTTTTACGTTTTTTTTTTTTTTTTTTTGTTTTTAATTGTAAGCTTGATGTGGTTTCCATTTCTAGTCTAATACTTTGTCTGTAATATGGGTTTGTAGTATTTTTTTTTTACGTTTTCTTGTGTAGTATGTTTTTTTCTTTTATATATATATATATATATATTTCTAGGGAATTTGAATATACTTTAGTATTTATTTATTGTTGTTGTTTGTTTTGCTTCATGAGTAATAACGTCAGTAATGTAACCTTGACGATTACCGATAGACTTCAATGGAAGCGTGCAACCGGCAAGGATAGGGGTTTTCGGTTCATTGTCCAACGGGCTCCCACAATGAGGGCGCGATGTCGAAAGTGCTCGGAATATATAGTAAAAGGAGAACTCAAATGGGGGATACCCATTCGTCACGCTCAAGGAGAATATGGATGGATATCGGCGTGGCAGCATCTAGGGTGTACGCGGATTGCTTTAGATGATGCAGTTGGGGATTTGATTTATGGGTTTGAAAGCCTTTCTACAGAAGAGAAGAATGAAGTACTGAGGGAAGTTACTTCTTCTCTTATACCACCCCATTTGCTTCCCTTGGATCCTGATGATTTGGTAAAGCGGGGGGCTCTTTCTGAAATGGAGCCGTCTTCTGAACTATTGCGTCCTCTTCTTCGTTACCAAAAGGAGGGATTGGGCTGGATGATAGCTCAAGAGCAATCAGACATTAAAGGAGGTATTCTGGCTGATGAAATGGGAATGGGAAAAACGATACAAATGATCAGTCTCCTACTTGCAAATCGTGTGGTGGGCCCGACCATAATCATCTGTCCTGTTAGCTCTATGCTTCAGTGGAAAGCTGAAATAAACGAACATGTTGTTCCAGGGGCATTGTCTATTTCAGTGGTGGATCGTGCCATTCATCTTAAAAAAGAAGACATGGAAAATGCGGATGTAGTATTAACTACCTATCCTATGGTGGAGCAGTCATGGAGAGCAGTGATTAATAAGACTAAAGTACATTGTCCCTATTGTGAACAGCTTTTTCTTCCGCGCCAACTTGTTGTCCACAATCGGTACTTTTGTGGTCCCAAGGCTAAGAAAACAGCTAGGCAGCGAAAGCGAGAAAAAGGACATGATGATGTACACGTATTACCCAATCGTGGGGTTCAGTCTAAAGAAACAATTAAAAAAGGTCTTAGAACTTTGCGTGTTGATGTCGACGATAACAATGACGAAGACAGTTTTGTGGGCGAAACTGAAATCATAAAAGAAAGAGGCGTTGTTGGACCAATGGGCATGTATCGCGAACTTATGTTCGAGGCTGGACGTAGGATTAGAAGTGGATGGGAACCTGCCAGAAATATGAGTGAAAGTAGCGATAGTATGAGTAGCTGGGTGACAAGCAGTACAGAATCAGAGGATGATAATGAAGAAGAAGATACTAATAGAGATGAAGAAACATTTTCTGCCTTTCAATGTCCTAATTGTAAATTTCAGCTGTTACGTTATCCTTTTTGTCCCAAAACAGGTCAACATCACTTCTTGTCCGAACAAATGAGAAATATTATTGAAACAGATAATGGTGGTGATGATATTGATATTTCTGCATCTATATTTCATTCAATAAAATGGACTCGCATTGTGTTGGACGAAGCACATCGCATCAAAGGACGTAATACAAGTACTTCACGAGCGACGTTTGCTTTACAGGGTGAATATCGATGGTGTCTCACAGGAACACCTTTACAAAATCGTGTGGGCGATGTCTATAGTCTTATTCGCTTTCTTCGCATGACCCCGTTTGCAAGGTATTATTGTGGAACTGAAGGGTGCTCCTGTTCATCATTTTCCCATCCATTTTCAGGAAACAACTTGCGTCAGTGTATCTTCTGTGGTCATGGACCAGTGCAGCACTATGCATATTTTAATCGTCACATAATGAATCCTATACTACGATACGGTTATGTGGGAGATGGTCGCCAGGGTATGATGAAGTTAGCCAATGAAGTGCTTCAGAAATGTATGCTGCGTCGCACAAAAATTGAAAGGGCAAGTGATCTACATCTTCCTCCGCTTAGTATTAAAATTGTTAAAGTAAAACTTACCAAAGAGGAACGAAATTTTTATGACTCATTGTATAAAAAAAGTACAGCTACATTTGATACTTTTGTAGATAAAGGTACAGTTTTGCATAACTACGCCCATATCTTTCAACTTTTAAGTCGCTTGCGCCGGTCTCTTGATCATCCTTTACTTGTTGTGGAGTCTATGAACGTGGGCAAGGATGTCCATCCAAAGGGGGTTTGTGGTATCTGTACGGAAGGTGGTGGCGAAAACTCCATCCATCTAAACCCTTGTAAACATATATTCCATCGTATTTGTCTTACCCAGTTTATTGAAGGTTCACCTGGAAATGAATATCATTGCCCAACGTGCTTTGTGATAATTAACATTGACTTGCGTCAGCTGCGCGCTGACTGGGACGAAGAAGAACCAGCGCCAATGATGCCTCCTGAACTTGACGATGAACTTTCTGAAGCTGATCATGAGGAAAATCCAGTTCATGATGGCATCACCACTAAGAAAACCTCATCCTCCGAAAAAGCCATTCCAGTAACAAAGAAGCAAAAAAAAGGTGTTTTGTCACGCATTGACCTTTCCAAACCCATCCAAGGAAGCAAACTTGATGCTATTACGGAATACATTCAGTCTGTGCCGAAGGATGAGAAGATAATTATCTTCTCACAGTTTGGAGATATGCTGGAGCTTCTTCAGATATGGTTACAAAGGGCCTCTGTGAAGGCTGTGAAACTTACTGGTGCGCTCATGCTTTCCCAGCGTCAAGCCGTGTTACAAGCATTTTTGCACGACACAGGCGTGCGCGCGATTCTTATATCTCTAAAGGCAGGTGGAGAAGGTTTAAATTTGCAAGTGGCCAACCACGTTATTCTTGTAGATCCTTGGTGGAATCCGGCGGTTGAGATGCAGGCGGCACAACGCGCGCATCGTATTGGGCAAACAAGGCCTGTTCACGTGATTCGATTTGTTGTGGAGCAGTCTGTTGAAGAGCGCATGATGGATCTACAGGACAAGAAAATGCTTGTGATCGAAGGTACCATCGATGGCAAATTAAGTTCGCTTCAAAGTCTTAGTGAAGACGACCTTCAGTTTCTTTTCACCCGCTAATAAAGTTTTTGACAATAAAACTCTTGCTTGTTTTGTTTCGCTCTTGCTGTTGTTGCAGCGGCTGTTGCTTCACGTTGTGATGCGGAAGGGTTGTGCGAGGCATCATGGCTTTGCTTTGACAGTCTTTTCTTTTTGCTGTGGAACTATCTCCGACGTTGTTGTGTGGGATTTCCATTTTTGGGTTGTGGTTTGATTTGTTGTTGTCGTTTTTGCTAGGCAAGCCTGGCGGTGTTGTAGCAAATTTATTTTGTTTTCCTTACATTTTTATTTTGTATTTTCTGCTTGTGTGCATGGCTGGGTGAGAAACTTTGTGTGACTCGTTGCCGTGTAGGAGAAAACAATTCAAGGTCTTCGAAACGAATTGCCAAAGGACAGACAACACCCAAGGAAAGGACAATCGAGCAGAAAGGCAACGAAACCAAGCGTACATCACCCAAAACAAGGAAGGCTGAAGAGATGGGAATACCTCTACCAAAGCCTGTTATGACACAGCTGCGGGAGCGGCACGGCAACGAAATATTCCGCTGTGGCTCTAGCTGCGTCAACGGATTCCGCGAGAGTATGGAAGACGCACACATCATCTACCTTCAGCCTGGATGGGGTTTTTTTGGTGTGTTCGACGGCCACGTCAACGATCAGTGCTCGCAGTACCTGGAAGGTGCGTGGAAAGAAGCTATTGAAAAAGAAATAATGCCAATGACGGATGATCGCATGAAGGAAATTGCTCTTGAAATTGACAAGCAATGGATGGATTTAGGCCGAGAAGGCGGCAGTACCGGTACTTTTTTCTCCGCCATGAAAAAAGATGCCACTGTTCACTTGCAAATTGGTAATGTTGGTGATTCGCGCGTTCTGGTTTGCGTCAATGGCCAAGCTAGAGCAATGACTGAAGATCACAAGCCCAATAACGATGATGAAAGACGTCGAATTGAGGACTGTGGCGGCCGTGTGGAGGGCAATCGTGTTGATGGAAGCCTAGCTGTGAGCCGGGCCTTTGGAGACCGTGATTATAAAACCAATACCAATGGTAGCCAACTAAATCAAAAAGTGATTGCGCTTCCTGATGTAACCCATGTGGACGTGACCTGGGGCAGCAAAGATTTCGCCGTGTTGTGCTGCGATGGCGTTTTTGAGGGACAATTCAGCAATGAAGAGGTTGTGGGTTTCATTAAGGAGCAGCTTGAGACAACAGCTGATCTTGCCGTCATTGCAGGTAGAGTCTGTGAGGAGGCTGTGAATCGTGGTAGTCGCGATAACGTCTCCTGTGTTATTGTACAGTTCCAGAGTGGTATGGACTACAAGGAAATGAACCACATTGATGTGCTCCCAGGCCCGTTTAGCCTACCCAAGAACGCTGTTTTCCGCAAAGTATACGGCCTTATGGCACAGAAGGCGGGGTGCACGATTCATGAGGTTCTAGAAAAGCGTTACGATCAACTTGTTTCCATGGACAAGGAACTCCTGCAGGAAGAGTGGCAGTGGTTTAAGGGAGGGCCGCCAGCCAACTTGAAGGGTAAGGATCGCACCAAGTGGTTTGCCGACCTGCTGGAGCAGTATGCGGCAGAGAATTCCTCAGACGGCCGATCCGAGCAACTGGAGCGCATTCAGCTGCTACAACAGCAGATAGGCGTTCCACTGCCTGTCCTTCTTTCTCTCATGGCTGGACAGACGCAAGAATAATTTCCCGTGCGTGAGTGGGTGCGATTCCACCTCTTGAAGGACTGCCGGGCGAGGGGTGGTTTCCTTCCCTCTCCCCCAAAGGCAGCGCCGGCACAGCAGCCACAGCTCGATCAACCCATCCATATCCTTTTTTATTCTTTTCATAGCTATCCATGTTGTGATAGGGGCAGGGATGCACCGAAACTGAAAATAAATTTAAAAAGAAAAAGCAAACAAAAAATAATGAGAAGTGGTGGAGAGACATAGAGGAAACAGAGGACACGCAGGTCCGTTTTACTGTGCCACTCTCTTGTTTGACTTCCACCTTCCTCACCCCCACCCCACCCCAAAACGAAACAAAACAAAAAACATGCAGAAATGAGAAGCATAAAAAGAAAGTGGGAAAATCCCCTCCCTCCCTCCCACCCACCCACCTCCACCCACTCCCTCCTCGCAAAAAAAAAAACGGAACAAAGTAATAAATACAC
>NW_021705956.1:7342-14404 GCF_003719475.1 Trypanosoma rangeli
TCCCCACCCACCCACTCACCCATCCCCTCTGCAAAAAAAAAACGGCAAAGTATAAATCACACCAAAAACAACAGAAACAGATGTCATATTCCGTATTGATGGGGGATGCTCGGTTGCCACGTCTTTTTTCCACGAAGAGGTAGAGAGAGGAAATAAGCACGTTCTAGTAATGAGACATATGCAGGTTCTCTCTGGGAGGCGACGACACATTAACTGCAGAGACGAGGTAGACGCTCGAAGGGAGGACAGGAATGTAAAAAGTAAGGTTGCCCCGGGACGGAGGCAACAACAACAAATATACGTTTGAGGAGGAAAACGGGGATGGAGAAGAATGAAGGCTCATTCATGCAGATTGTGTAGGCGTAACGCAGTAACAGTGAGAGGGAAGAAAATAGTAGTAAATGCCGCACCCTCAAAGGAGGTAAAGGAGAAACGCATATATATATATATATATATATATGCGTGTATGTATTGAAGACGGGGTGTATCAAAGTTTGTGCTTTTGCAGCCGTACAGACGCTAGCAGGAACAAATTGAGATATATATATATATATATATATATATATATATGGGGGCGTGTTGTACAAACACAAACTGCAAGCCCAAAAAGGGTGGGCGAAGAGAGCAGTTGTGATGCATTCTTGTTCTCTTTTTACTTGTGATTTTGACTTGGTGTATGTGCGTGGGTGTGGATGTAGGTTTCTCATTTTTCAGATGGTTTGGATAAAACGTTACGTCTTTTGCCTTATTCCTGCTTTACTTTAATTCCTTCACGTATAGTTGTTGGCGATTCGGAGCGGACGCTCCGCTTATTCCATGCCGGGCCGTCTTGCCCCGTCTGCTGCACCTCTAATTCATGGTTTCCGCGAGGAACAGTGAAATAGGCAGTATAATGTTGAGTGCTACCGTAACAGCAACCATCTTATTACTTCCTTTACGAGAGGAAAGAAAAACGGGAGAAACAGAGAACAAAAACATGAAGAAATATATGGAGGAGTGCAAAGGGAAAAAAAGAAAGAAAGCAGAGTGGGCAAAGCCAATATCTTTGTCTTTTTTGTTTGTTTGTTTGGTTTTCAATCTGTGATAATAATTTTTTTTTTTGGCGTGGTCAAGTTTTGATGTGTATATAGTTTCAGAGGGAGGCGTGTGTAGGTGGGGGCAGGCCGAAGCAAGGAGGATGCGTCTCTCTCCCCCTCCTTCTTTCTCCACATCCCTGGAAGGTAGTGGTGAGAGGATGTGTCAGCTGTGCGGCGCCTCTGCATTCCAGCGGCCTGGGAAAGATCGTGCAGGGGGAGTGAGAAAGAAGACGTTAAATAGATTCGAACGGAGGAGGCAGACTCAAATAAAGAAGATATGAAGGACGGTGACGCTCACAACAATGAGCTGAAGAGGCCAAAATCCGAATTCAGCGAAGGCAGTCGAGAAGGAAGAGGCGAGGGAGGTAGAACCGCTGTGAAAGCGGAAAAAAGATATTTCCCATCCACCATGAGCATGGGTCATTTTGTAGAGGTAAAAAGGGGGAGAAGGCTTGTTTCTTTATGCGTCTTATGAAGACGTTCCTGTGGGGGTCAATGTGTCCTTCCCTTTTCTTTGTCTTCTTTCCTTCGTTTTTTTTTCCTTTTTGTCGTTGCTTTTATGGATTTGTCCGTCTTCTTCTGGTATTATTGTAGGTGTGTTGCCTTTGTGTGTACGTGTGTGTATGGCCGTGTCTTGATAACTGAGGTCTCTTTACAACATGGTGTTTTGTTAAAATAATTATTGCAGTGTACTGTTTCCTTCGTTGGTGTATTGTAAACGTTCAAAAGCGTCGTGGTCTGTGCTTTAAACATGCCTGTGCATATGGCTGTGTATGGCGAAGAATATGAATGACAACAAAGACAACGACAAAAAGTAGTAAATGTTTTAAGAGGACCACCAAACAATGAAACACGACGGGAAGTAGTCGATGGAGTGGGAACTATAGATAAGGCAGGAGGAGGAAGGATAAGGATAAAGGAATGAATGTATGGGGTCGGGTGTTTGTGCCGAGCTGTGAGCAGTGGGGAAGAATGCAACAGCAACAACGAAAAAAAGAGAACAATAAACCAGAAATCTTCTCATATACATGTTGTACGCTAATAAGCGTGTTTGCGCTCGTGCTTGTGCTTTGGAGGGGGAGGACGCGAATAGTTGTCCGCGTGGCACACTGCACACTTCCTCACATCCCCGCTGTTTGTGCGGGGTGCCTCAAGACCCTAAATTGGGCGAGCTTGGTGCGTGCGTTCCTGAGGAGTCCGCACTGCAATCTGGAAAATAGGGTAGCGAGGCCAGCAAAGGCAAAAAGGGACGTATGGCAGAATTGTGCCAAAATAATTCATAACAGAGAAAAGGTGAAACCGGAATGATAGAGAAAGAGGGAAGAATATTCAAGAAAAATGAATACTGGAAGAATTACCAATGAAAACGATAACAATCCCAATAATAATAGTAACGAGGGAAGATTGGAGAGCTAATGGGTGTACCGCACATATGCACATGTACGCACAATTTTTTTAAAAAACGGCAAATGAAGAACAGGTGTGTGTACAGGGAAGAGCGTTTACATGCCCTTTAAGCTCTTTCCACTGCGAGGTGCAGCGATAAAAAAACAAACAAACTTGGTGATCTTTTGCAAGACAACCCGAAGAGTCAGCAATGTGGTGCTGCTGCTCGCTTGTTTTTTTTTTGTTTGTTGTTGTTGTGTGTTTTTTTTTTTTTCTTATTTTCCTTCTTCTGTTCCTTCGTTTGGTATGTTTCTTTTGCACACACATACACACAACCGCCTGCACTCGCTAACACGCCCCGCTCGTGGGTAGGAGGAGTGCCCGGTGACCTCGGTTACATACTCTTGTCGTTTCTCAATGAGGTACCCGTTAAAGACCACTTCTTTTGAACACCGCACCATCACCTCCCACCCTACCCTCTCTTTCCTTAGCTATATATTTTTCCCATATCAGACGAGAAACAAAATTATTATTTAAATACGTGTGAGCCATTTGTTCATTTTCTTTTTGCTCTGCATCCCCTTATCACCTTATTGCTTTTCCCAATTTTCCAGGTGTTTCTTCGTTTTATTTTTGTTGGCGTGCCGCTAGTCATTGCACTGAGGTGTGTATGAATGACTTTACGGCACGCTTGGAGTTACTTAGTGTAACAGGCCTTGTAGAGGGGAACCAGCAAACGCAGCTGCCTCTTCATGTAAACGTGCGCCTTGGGGACGGCGCACTCTTTAGATGCCCGTCTGCCATGCTTCGTGAGGGATCTGTGACCCTATCGGAGCTGTTGGAGGGCGTGAAGGAAGAAGAAATGGCCTCACGACAGGTGGAGTTGCCATTGCCGTCAGTGGACTCTGCTGTATTTGAAACAGTTGCATTGTATTTGGAACATTTCTACGAACCAACGAATTCAACTTCATCGGAGGGGAGTAATGCTGGTGTGAACAATATTCAGGTAGTTGCTCCGAACACGCTTTCAAGACCTCTCCATGTGCAGGAGCTTTATCGCCTCAGCGAGTGGGAGCATTGCTTTGTTGTTCAGCGACTGCTTATGTGGCCACAGAATCTATGGGAACTCAGCAAGGAAGGACAATGGGTGGACATGGCTGCTGCGGCAGTGGGATCCTCGCAGTCGGTGGGCCAATGCGATGTCCAACACCTTTTGAGAGTTTTGGAGGCGGCGACAATGCTGGAAATACCATTGTTGCGCGATTTGTGTGCGGCAGTGCTGGCCAACTTACTGATGGACGTGGATGAAAAGGGCATTATGGAGTTGATGGGAGTCACGGAAACGTTGGGCCCAGATGAAGAGAGAACCTTGTTGAACGAGTATCCGTGGCTCAAGCTGTAGCGGCACCCTCGCACATATTGTTGGTGCATCTTGGCCCCCAACAGAATGAAGGAGGAACGGTGTTTTGGGTCTCGTGCCACCAACACATTTTTTTTTTCTTTTCTGTGATCGCCTGCTACGGAGGTGTCGTACCATTGGTGACCGCATCCGTCGTGCTGAGGTAGATGCTTCTCGTGTAGGCTATTTCACCGTAACTCTTTCCCGCTTTCCAAAGATGTGTTAGATGCTTGGCGCCGCCTATGTGTTGGTTCTTACACCATCACTCTATTAACCTCCGTTGCATGGGGCTCAGTATTCCTTGTTTTCCTTTCAACAGTTTCAAGCACCGCATTGTTTGGACCGGTGCTGTTAGGAAATAACCCTTCCTTGTGGATTTTGGTTGTTGTTGTTGTTTTCCCCGTTTTTTTTTCTTGTTCGTTTTCAGTTTTTTGTTTAAATTCCTTGTTGCCATTATTTGTGGGATAACAGTGCGTGTGTGTTTGTCTCTCTACAGGCAGTCTGAATTGCCTTTATATATATATATAATCTTGAGATGCGCGCGTGCATATGTGTATAAGCGCCTTCTCATTTGGCATGTCTCTTTTGGATTTGTTGTAAAGTAAGAAACAATAAATATGCAGGAGGAAAATGATCAAGGGTTCGTACAAAAGGCTATCAACGGGGACGAAGTACTGAACAATAATCACGGCCCCATCTTGAGCTTACTTAGGGAAATACTGGACAATTCCGCGATTGCCCGCGAAGTGCAACTGCCTTGCTTCAGCTTCCTTTGGGGGTTTGCATGGACTGAGCCGTTAATTTTTATCTATGAGGGCGGTGCTTGGCCCGCCGTTATTCACCCTTACCACCTCATGGAGGTGAGTCGCAGCTTCCTTCCTGTTACAGGAAATAGTGGAGAGACCGCGACGCGGTATACTATTCCCACTACCTTTGAGGATGGCGTTGTCGGCCGCGCCATTGGCGACGGAGATTATGCTGTACAGTTGTTACGCTTTGAGTTGGTGGGTACGGCGTATTCTGTAGAGTCCTATCGAATCTTCGCTCGGAGCACCTCACAGCCGAATCTTTTCACACGTCCTGAGTACAACCGACCGGTGAGTTCTGCCGTTGTTCGCGTAATTATGAACGGGGGTGGAATAACACCGAAGGGAAACAATGATACCCATCGCATCACGCAGTTGCGGGGGAGGGAGTTGGGAGAAGCATTCTTTCACAGCTTTGTTTCCCTTATTGGTGGCACTGTGAAACATCTCGAAAAGATGTGTTGTAGTTGTACAAACGCGGGCCGATATCAGAGTGACGTGGAAAGTGGCGGGATTTCCTCCAGTGCACACAGCAGCCAACCTTTTACTGAAGAACGTTCTCTTGTGTCACTTCATTGCAACACGGAAATTTGTCATGCTGCTGCGTCTGTTCGACAAGATAACATTCCGGACGCGACCTGTGTAGTGGCTGCGGAGGGAAATAACAATTCCACCGTATCTTTCTCTACAACCAAAGGGACTGAGGCGAATTCCGATTTTTCGCTAAGATGGGAAATTTTTTTCCAGTTATTTATTCAGGAGGAGCGGTACTGCACCAACGTTGAAAGTGGTTGGACAAACTGGACGAGTGGGTGGGATAAGGTGAACCGGTTTGACGTTGTTGACTCTATCGATTGTATCATCACCTCATTGGGGGGCTCACGCGAGGCTGTCCACGTTGCTACAGCTTACCTTGATGCATTTGTTTCCACGTCTCAAACGGTAGTCAGGGATGCTACTTTTTTTAGTGGGATCCTTCTTGCTTGTTCCATGGTGAGTTGTAAGCAGGTGGATCGATTTTTCCCCCCCATCAGAGCGTTTTTACGTTGTTTGCGGCCAGAGCACTCCGTCACCACGGCGGAGTTTATTCGCTATGAGGGGTATGCGCTGAAAACATTAAACTTTTGTTTGCAGCCTGTTACATCGCTGGAGATTGTGGAGGCCTTGTTGCAGTTGTGCGGTGGCCCCGCTGCCCAGCGAGAGGCAGAGAAGCGGCACCGCCTACGTGAGATGGAGCGGTGGAATGTTGACACGAGTGGAGGGGGTAAGGGAGGTAATAATAATAATATTTGTAATAATAACACATACGATGGTTGCCGATGGTGTGATGAGGATGCTGACAAGGATACGGACAATGCGCATTGGAACTGCCTGTGTCGGCTGGCGCGATTTATTACTGATTTGATGCTCCGTGACACCAGGGCGCAGGAATTTCGACGTAGCGTAATGGGGCTTGCCATTCTTGCCGTCGCCGCGGAAAAGACACAGTGGGCACTTCCAGCGCCGCTCGCCGAAATGCTTCCCGAGTCCTCCCGCGTCAACAGCAGTACAGGGGGAAGTGCAAGACTGGACTGTGAGAGCTACGAACTGCTGACACGCTACGCGGCGACAATACGGCACCGATGTGAGGAGGATGGACAGAGGTGCGGTGTTGCTTCGCTCTGGCGTGCTGTGGAGTTAGTTCATGGGTACTGCGAGGAATTTGGCACGGGACGACGGTTCATCAACGGCGTGCTTCAACGACGCTACGGTATCAACTCCGCGACGGACATAAGCATGAGTGTGTAGTTTTCCCACAAAAAAAAAAACGAGAAAGCAACAACAAAGAAGAGGAAAAAATAATCAGAACACAAAAAGAAAGGGACTAGAAGGAAAGGGAAAATCACAAACCACTGGAGATGGGTTTTCAAAAGGAAAGAAGAGGAAAGCTGCTTTTATTTTTAAATATGGGTTACTTTCGTTGTCCCCTTCCGAGAAATGGGCGTCGCATAGCAAATGAAAACGGAAAAAAAAGAGGCGGGGAGTAAAGTGCGTAGAGCACGCGTGGCGAGGAGCAATGACGGTGCCCATGAAGAAGGAACAAGGGATTACTACTGAGTATGTTTTTGGGATCGGTCCTTGGGAAGCGGGGAAGCGGGGAGGCGGGGAAGGGGTTGTCTGAGGTTGGTGATATTTAACTGAAAATCATAAAGAAACGAAACCGGGAAAAAACAAAGGGGAAGTGGCAATGGGGGGTCTATACCTTCTCCGTTTGTGCGTCGTCTAGACCCTTGGCTTTAGGCCAGTGGAGGGTGTGTGTGTGTGTGTGTGTTGTCTTTTTTTGGTTTACGACGTCTTCATTACTTTTGTTGTTTTTTGTTTTTGTTTTTTTTTTTTTTTTTTTCTTATTTGTTTG
>NW_021705956.1:14429-24016 GCF_003719475.1 Trypanosoma rangeli
GAGAGAGAGGGGGGGGGGGGGATTGTGTTTTTGTCGTTGGATTTGCCGTCGTTTGGGCCTCTTTGGGGAGAGGCGGCGCTGTTATATTACTGGCTTCTTTTTTAGCTTTGCCGCAGTTTTTTTTTGTTTGTTTTCCTCTCCCCCATTGAGCTTTCATTCGTTTATTTGTGTTTCCCGTATACACCTACGGTTGTATATATATATGTTAGGTCTGTTTCCGTGTGATGGGTTTGAGAGTGTGTTTGTCTGCATTTTGTTAGTTTGGGTTAAGGAGGGAAAAAAAAGGGAAAAAAGTTCATACACGTGCATACTCTTAAATGTACACATCCCGTGCAAATGATTTTTAACATTATAACTATATCTATACACATCAACGTAGATATATATATTTATGTAGATATACATGTGTGTTTATGCATTCAATACGTTAAGCGACCATATTATATAGACAAACATGCGCACAAGAAAGGGGAGGTATCTATCCATATATATGATGCGGGTGTGTGGAGGGTCGCCGCAACTTTCTCGGTTTTTGTTCTGTTTTTATATCTATTTTAATTTTTCTTCCCGTTTTAGCCCTTTCCTGCTGACCAGGCTGATTTCGTTGCGTTTATGGTGGGTCCCTGCATAAGGTTTTTTTTTGGTTAGTTTTTTTTCCCGTTGGTTCCTTACGCAGAAGACGCGAGCATTCAGGGCTGTGGTCATTTCCACATCACTGGCTTGCATTTTCTTTTGTTTTTGTGTGGTGGGGCTGGATATTGTGTTATTGCTGCTGTTTTTTTTTTCCGCGCCACGTACGTAATCGTCTTGTTGGTTCTTGGCGTTTTCTCCTTTTTTTTTTTTTGGGCTGCGTATTGGTGAGTTGTTTGTTTTGTGTTGGCGGCCGCGACACCGTGTGTGTTGTTGCCCGGCTTGTTCATTTCTCTCGTTTTCTTCATCGCATTTTGGCGTTCCACGCCCTTCATTACGGTCATTGTTGGTTCGTGTGGCGGTCATTCCCTCACAGTCTTTTACAACGCGGTCGGACAGCAAATTTGTGTTTTTTGTTTTTTCTTTTTATCCCCTCGCTGTGTTGCCTGGTGGCGCCTACTCATGCATACACTGCCGCGCTTATGCGTTGCATTTTTGAACCAGCCGGAGGAGAGCTGAGGGCTGCGATTGCACGTCATCGTTGCGACTGCCCACCACAGCGATGGTTACTGGGGGCAAACTTGGTGGCGTCGCAATTTAACAAATTTCGGGTGAGATGGACTGAGGCAGTGGGAGGGAGCAACGACACAGGGCACTAAAGATGGGAGATAAGACCGAAGGAATTTTTTTTTTTTTTAAGGAAGGTGATTAGAATGAATAAAAAAGAAGAGAGGGGAAGGAGGGGGAAGTCGTCAGTGCACATGTGTCTTTATGAATGACCAGAAAGGAGTGAGGAGACTGAGGAAGGTTGATGATGGGCGTGTGGTCCCGGGTGAAGCGGAACCCATTGTGCACGACATGGTAAGGAGGTGGATGGTGGTGGTGGTGGTGGTAGGGAGAAATGGGGGCGCATCAGGTCCAAGAAGTTGCCATTCTTACTAATACGATACGCTTGTGAAGGGAATGTGCGATCAGAAGAGGGAGGGAGCAAGAAATAAAAAAAAACAGGGAAGCACTTTCTTCACCCGTCCCGTGTGTTTGCCAACAACTTGGAATCTTTTTTTTTTTTTTCTTTTGTTGCCCGCTAGCTCCGTGTTACTACGACTGCTTCTAATGTCTTTTACGTGGAGGAGTCTCGTGGTTGCGAGGCCCTACAGACGCCCACTTTGTGGGCTTGACACGTGTCTGGGGTCCCTTATGGATTTGTGCACAAACTGATCTATTGGGGTGTGAGTGTGTTGGGTGAAGCTTTGTGCAAGTGGTGGATGCTGGGTACACTGAGCGAAACGCTAATCGTCCGTACTGTCCTCGTTCTGTTTTTGTGGGAACGGAATGAACGTGGTCTCATTCCTAAAGAAGAGTATATATATATGGTAAACGAAATAAGTGGTAAAGACATGCATAGACGCATAAGATGGAAAGAGATGATGGTGGGCCATTGGGCAAGGATGAGGTGATGCTGCAAGAGGAGGCCTGTGGAAGGAAGAGGAGAGAATGAGCACACAAAAGTAACGATGGCTTGGCCAGCAAGAGACGTCGTTGAATGAATTGAAAGCGAAGGAATAATACACAGGAAAGGGAAACGTTTTGGGTATAAGACTGCATTGCGTGGGCATGCACAGTAACCGAATGCTTTTTTGTTTTTGTTTCTGTTTTCGCAGTGCATTGGTATACCTGTGGTACCGGTTTTTTTGTTTCCCTGTTTGTATTTTCACTACCCCGCAGAGCCGTTCTTCGCTCAGCATTCATCAACCCTTTTGGCCTGCGGTTTTTCTTAACAACTCGTATGTATGCAGCTTCCATTTACTTTTTTTTTTTTTTTAGTTTTCCCTTTTATTTCTTGAGACGCCATTGAACACGCGGGTGCGTGTTTCCTTAGTTGTATTTATGCCTCGGTGTGTGGTGGGAGAAGCGGTGCTAATACCTTTTTTTCCGTATCCCTGTCTTTGTCACATCTCTTTTCCTTTTATTATTGTTCTTATTGTGTGCCGCCTAGGAAGGCAGTGTCGGGAAAGAGCGCCGTCACAGCGATGCCTGCCGACTCCTCGGCAGTGTTCACTGTGACGCCGGCAGAGAAGGCGCTGTTTTCAGCCGGGCTGTCCTTTGCGCGCACCAAAAAGGTCCCGACGCCGCGGCAGGAGCGCGTTGACAGCAGCGGCAACAGTGGAAGCATCAGTCACCGATGCATCCCGGCTGCAGAATGCCACGAGGCAGACGTGACATCAAACGCCTACACATCTTTTGAATCTTCCGTTGACTCGACCAACGGCAGGGGGACGCAGGAGCGTCATCGCATACGTCCGCTCTGCAGTTTTTTGGAACTTTACAGGATACGGGCATGTTTGGGACATGGAAGTTATAGCGTCGTTTTTGAGGTTGTAAACCGCAAAACTAAGGAACGAAAGGCTGCAAAGTTCCTTGTTTCAACCGACAAACTGCTCGCTGGAAGGAAAAGTGGGAACGAAGCCAGTGACGGCGCTGCTAAGGGAAAGACGGCAGTTGGGGGTGGAAGGCGTATCAGTTGCAACACCAACACCGCGTTGAGGGCTCTTTCCGAGTCACTTGTGAAGGAAGTTGCCGTCTCGTTTATGGCGGATCATCCTAATCTGGTGCACACGACTGAGGTCTTTGTGGAGGATGTGGAGGACTTGCGCCGACGCGTGCGGCGGTATAACCCGCAGCTTTTAATTGAATCCTCTGCGTCTTCCAGCGCTTCTGCAAAGCGCAGGGTCAAGCAGGAGCCTGTCCTAGTTTTGACACAAAATAATACCGTGCCAACTCGTCGTTCCACGTTCTATGACTCTGCTTCTCTTAGAAATAATGCAACTGGTGGTGTTCCGGAGCAGCGGCAGGGTGTGCTGCCCTCCGTGACCGTTTCTTCAGTGGTGGCGGAATCCACCACCTCTGACACCAATCGGTCAGCTATTGCGAATGCGAAGCGACAGTTGCAGGAGGGAAAGGTGCAATGCATTCTTGTGATGGAATTGTTGTCGGGCCAAGAACTCTTTACTATAGTTTCTCGGGGTCCGATCAACGAGGCAAGGGCGGCATCCTATATGATGGACTTGCTGTTGGCTCTTCAACACCTTCATTCCAAGCAAATTGTTCACCGTGATGTAAAGGTGGAAAACATTGTTGTTGATCCTCAGGGTAAAGCACGCCTCATCGACTATGGGTTTTGTGAGGGATTTCATTGGCCGCGCAAGACTGCCGCAGGCAGCGGGGCAGACGCACAAACGAGGGGAGACGACAGAACCTTAACTGAATTTTGTGGATCTTGCCATTATATAGCCCCAGAGGTTATTCGGACTTCCATCATGCAGTCTCGGCTATCTTCCACGTCGAGCGGTCCCAAGGCGCCCACCAGCTGTGCTGGTATGAAGCTGCCTCCCATATTCACGGCGACAGACAGAAGGATGGGTGGTAGCGCGACTACCCCGAACACGGTAGCTGAGAATGAGAGGAATAGGCTAGAGGTGCAGTCGGCCGCCTCCATCCACACGCTCAGGAGACTTCTATCGACTGGAAATGTGGGATACGGTACACCGGTCGATTTGTGGTCGGCAGGCGTAGTGATGTTTGTTCTCCTACACTCCAACTTTCCCTTTCATGACACAAGCCGCTCGAAACTGCTCAAGTTGATTAGCTCAGGCAAGCAACCAGTTCGGCCGTCTCCGCTACTCAGTAACGATGCTAAAGACCTTCTACGACAACTCCTGACGCATGATGATCGTCGTCGACTGACGGCAGCACAAGCTGTTGAGCATGCATGGTTCAAGCAGCTGCTGCGTAAGGAGGACATAAAGAGGGCCGGCTCGGTTTAGAAACGTGGAGCGGGGGTTCTTGCCATTTTGAAACTCAAGCCAAGGGGGGGGGGGGGAAGTTTGTCGGCGGGAGACGACGTGGTTGGCGGGCATTCCTTTTACTGCATTATATTTGTTCGTTTAGTTAATGCCGACTTCTCTCGCTCGGCTAATATGTGGAGGTCCGCGCAAAGGCGTTCACCTTGTTTTTTGGCAAGTGATTTTCCAAAACAAAAGTACAATGAAGATTAGTGACCAAAATAAATAAAAAAAACAACTCAAAAGAAGAGATAAAGTGAAGTGTAATCAAAAGCAATGACAAAAAAAAACAGCTGGGCTTTACGGCGTCTTGTGCTGTACGTCTCGCCCCTTAGCTTCAAGTCACCCGAGGGGGAGAGGAGAGAAAAAAAAAAATGTGAGATCAACAACATGCGCACGTGAATTGTGAAGAGGAATGCTAAGTGGCGGAGTTGGAGGGGGTGAGTGTGTGTGGATGTGGATGTATGTGCATGTACGTATGCGTGCTGGAAGAAGTGGATGTGGGTAAGAACCCGTAGCTTGTTGTTTGGTTTGAATTGGTCTTATTTCCTTTTTTTTTCTCTCTTCTTTTTCTTCTTTGCCTGCTTGTTTCCTTCATGTGTCTAATCTTGGAGGGAGAGAGGCGCCGCGTTAGACTCAAAGAACACAATAAAAAAAAACACCAACCATAGACTGCACGGGAGGTGGTTTGACCGGTAAGGAGTCATGTCTATTATCAAGGGGAAAGAGGTGGAGGTCACGCAAGATGACCAACGCCGTATCTGCCTTTTTGCGCGGCTGCATCGTCGGTGCCGTGAGCTGACGGCCGAAATCGCTAGGCGCAAGGAGGAGCTGGTGAGGCTCAGCGACGCCGCAGACGAACTGATGATTACAGACAACGCCATGTACCTCTTCGGTGAGACCTTCATGGAGACCGAGAATGACGAGGCGGAGGAATGGCTGGAGAAGGACCAGCAACGGCTGCAGACGGAGCAGGCGGAGGCGGAGGCGGAGCTGAAGTCCGTCCAAGTAGCGTTGGGCGAATTAAAGGCCTCTCTCTATGCCTCCCTCGGCAACCAGGTGTACTTGGAGGATGATTAATAACTGAGAGGAGGAGAAAGAGAAACACACACAGAGAGAGAGAGAGAAAGAGATGGACTGGCCCAAGGAAAACAACGCTTTCGGCTCTGCAGGAGTGCCTTGCGCAGGGACGAAAAGAAAGGAGACAAAAAAAAACAGGTAAAAACGAAGTGAACTATTTATGTCCCCCTTTTTACGTGTTTTTTTTTTGTGTGTTATGTCTTTATCTCGCTCTCTGCGTGTGTGCGTGGCTGAGGTTTTTTTTGTTTGAAGCTGTTCGTTTGCTGAGTCATCAATCTGTTTAAACGTCGTTGGGCCCTTCTCAATCTCTCCTGTGGGTTTTATTCTATTTTTTGTTCTCGTTTCAGTTTTGCTTCTTTCCTTGACGTAAGTAATCGGACAAGGTGGGAACATCGTATCCACGGGGTGAGTTGGTGTCATCACGATGGAACGTCCACCCGGCCCTATGCATGAGTTGATTCGTCGCGCCTACGAGGAAATGTGCGTCTATTCGAATCACTATGCAGCTATACGCATTATTACGGCAGGCCTTCAATCGTCTGAGAACGACAGTGAGAGCAGTGGGTCGCAGCGACAGTCCACACGGAGACTCACCCCTTACCAAACAGGAGCCGTCATAGGGAGTCGTAACCACAACAACGACACCGTCACAGGCAACACCTCTGCTGGTGGGTCCTTTGCCGAGACCACAGCTTTAAGTAGGGGCACTATTTTATCGGTTTCAGAGGGCGGCAAAGCGGCGCGGTTATCGCCATACCTGTGGGGAGCTATTAATCGTACTCAGAGGCTTCGAATGTTGTTATTGCGTGCAGATGCGTACTCAGTCCTAAAGCAGCACGATAAAGCCCTAGAAGATGCGTTAGAGGCTGCTCAAATTTCTTATGAACGTTCTCCAGAGGCCTACTTTGTGATGGGACGGGAGTACCTGCGCCTCTTTCGTCTTGGCAGTGCAGTGAATGCTTTTGATAAGGCGGAAGAACTTCTCTTGTCGGTGCCTCTCTTGCATGGAAACTCATGTGTGGAGGAAATTACCGATGAGAACTTTTGGGCACAACGTGGATACCACATGAAGGATGTTGAGCGCTTGAAGCTGAATCGCCATGCCATGGAGCGGGAAGAGCAAAGAGCATATAGTGTGATGTTTGAAGAAGATGGAAATAATGGCAGTATGACTGCCGCGCCAGCATCGCAACGCGCATTAGTTACTTCCATGTCTGCTGAAGGCGCAAACACCGTTATACCTCAGTTAGCCCATTGGAAGCAACTTGCTAAAGAGGCACGAGCGCTGCATACTATGAGTACTTCGCATGTACTGCCGATTGGCTTCCTGCAAACAGCACTGCAGTTTTTAGAGCATCAAATGAATTTTGTTCGATGTGGTGCCGTGGCATGCATAGAAAACACAACCTCTCGAAATTTCCGGATGACAGGGTGCGCCTCCCCCGATGCAGTCTTTCGAAATGGTATGCAATTTCCAGACACCATTCCTCCGGGCCACTGCGGGGTCGCCCTCCTCCAGCCGCGAGGACGTTGGGGGGGTTTTGTCTGCTCCGTCTGTTACGAGATGGCAGACAGCGGTGTGGGTTGTTTTTTTTGCTTCGAAACATCCTTGATGGGGTTAAACAGGTGTGGTGTGCGCTTTGCCTCGGAGCAGCGTTCTTTAGAGTTTGGCTGTGGCCTGAAAGCACCCAACAGCAAGGCTTCCGGAACCTCGTCCATGGGCACCCCGACGAGGGACCTTGTTGGCTTCAAGATACCAAACCCCAGCCTGTGGCTTCCAACGCAAGTCGCACCACTACCCTCTGGTCGCAAGTTGAAGTTGTCCGGCGCAACGCGGAGCAGTAGCCGAGTGATGATGTTTACTGCGACCGAAATTCTCTCCGTGCGCCTACGATCCGTGGAGCTTCTGACTGCCCTGGAGTTCGCGGGCCCCAACGTGCTAAAGAAGATGAGTGCTGTCAACCGGCGGTACCGTGAGTTAATCAACAACCTTCCGCCACCCATGTTTTTTGGAGCTGGCCGCTGCTCCTACCCGGACTACTGCCTTTCGAGCGATCGCCTCAGTTCACCCTGGATTGTACACGACAAGGAGCCGGTGAAGTGGAACTGTCTCTTTGACGGACGATTGCTGAACCGAGAACTGTTTCAGGTCACCGACGCCACCGATCCGCATAAAACTATTTTATATTTTTTAGGTGAGAGTAGCGGCTCCGTTGAAACAATGGTGTTCTACGGCGATCGACGCACCCTCATTGCACAGATAAAAGGGAGCTGGGTCCCATTCAGTAGCACGCTGTACCTGTGTACATCGTCGGGGCGTACTTTTGCCTCCTGCTTTCTTAACCGGAATTCTGAATTAACACTCGCCTGGGATGGCGCCAACAAAAAAAATAAGGAGGAAGACGTGGAGTACGTGATGCATCGAATAGATTCTGCGCGACGTAGAAGCATTATGGCGAGAATGAACACGGTGTTAAACCTTTCCACCGTAAATGGGATTGCTGGTACAGAGGCTAGCGACGCTGCGTTAATCTCTTCTACGAGTGAGGTCGCTGACGCGGCCACTTCTGTCCCAACGGGAAAAATCAATCGGGGCTTCTCACTTGAGACGTATGCCGTGTGGCGTTCACAGCGGACAAGCGTGGGTAGTCTTGGGAGCGGCGTCTCCAGGCAAACGAACAACGGAATGGAGCTGGTGGGGGAAGTCACGATTAACGTCCCCTCAACACAAACAACGACCAAAGGGAGCGTTGTTGCTGAAATTTTGTTGTGTGCTGGTGCGGATGCGTTGCTGGTCACACTGATGGCATACTGTCGATCCCAATGGGACAGTTGAATAAATCAAGACGTGACGAAGGAAGCATTAAAAAAAAAAAAACGTGTAACCAACAACATTGGCCGCAAACGTAGAAAGCGTGGGCATAGTGCAAAATGTAGCGTTTATCGTTGTGTGTTTGTCTCCGTCGGTTTTTTGGGGGCTGTATGAGTGTAATTGCACACATGGGGAGGTAGATGTTCTGGTAGAAGCATAATACTTGCGGGCTGCTCTTTTTATATTGTATGCTTCCCAGCGCCGCAAATTTTCCTCGTTAACCACTTTTTTTTTTCCTCTCTCTTTTGCTTGTTACGTCTACAATTGCAGTGGGGTGGGGAGAAGAGGGCGCGTGTGGCTGGGCAGGACGATGGGGCGTTGGCTCCCCTCCTACTCTCCCCTTCCAGCACAGCGTGTACTTCCTCGTTTGTAGAACACCAAAAAAAAAAGAAATGAGTCACCCAGAATTATTTTTTTTTTTTTTTGATGCTTCGTTCTTGTTCTATGAAACGTTTTGACGCTTATTGTCCTTGCGGCAGGCGTTTCTGCGACAACGCATGACTACAGCTTACGTCATGCATGAATTCTCTCCCTTTCTCTCTGCCTCCATCTTTCTTTTGCTGCCCTTCCTCCTTTCCCCTGTTGACACCAGCTCCGCAAGACATCACAACCACACACGGCTGCCAAGTGTAAATGCGCATACGGGGGTTGCCGCTGAGCAATGATATTTACCACACAGACACACACACACACACCCTGCTTGGGGGCGGCGCAACGTACCAGCGGCGTATTCATTTGATTTCCGTCCGGCATCTGCACCAAATCTTACGTCCCACGCGGAAAGCGTTTTCATCGTGGAAGGGGGAGAATTCCATTTGTTTGATTTTGATTGGGACCACCGTGCGAAGTTTGCCGTGTTGCGGGGTTGAATGATTTCCTTCACGGTGTTGCCGGGGGCCCGGAGTCTCCTTGAGGACTTTTTGATGCGGCCACGGCAGCCCTCCGCGCGGGATGGGCGGCACTCGGAGGGCGTGAGTCGGGCCGCGCCACCCGCACGAGTGCGCTGGGGCCAAGCTGAACGGCCAAAAAATTCAGCTGCAGCGCGCCGCCAGCTACTCCGTATTCATGAGGTGAGCAGCCAACGGGCGGTGGAAACCAATGAAGGGAGATCCCAGCCCGGCAAGAGGGAGATGCAGATGCGCAGTCTGCCGGTACCAAAGGAG
>NW_021705956.1:24307-25924 GCF_003719475.1 Trypanosoma rangeli
ACCCTGCTTGGGGGCGGCGCAACGTACCAGCGGCGTATTCATTTGATTTCCGTCCGGCATCTGCACCAAATCTTACGTCCCACGCGGAAAGCGTTTTCATCGTGGAAGGGGGAGAATTCCATTTGTTTGATTTTGATTGGGACCACCGTGCGAAGTTTGCCGTGTTGCGGGGTTGAATGATTTCCTTCACGGTGTTGCCGGGGGCCCGGAGTCTCCTTGAGGACTTTTTGATGCGGCCACGGCAGCCCTCCGCGCGGGATGGGCGGCACTCGGGGGGCGTGAGTCGGGCCGCGCCACCCGCACGAGTGCGCTGGGGCCAAGCTGAACGGCCAAAAAATTCAGCTGCAGCGCGCCGCCAGCTACTCCGTATTCATGAGGTGAGCAGCCAACGGGCGGTGGAAACCAATGAAGGGAGATCCCAGCCCGGCAAGAGGGAGATGCAGGTGCGCAGTCTGCCGGACCAAAGGAGTCTTGTCGCAGCCCACGCCACCGCAAGCCTCTTCCCGCAGAGACCTCCAGCAGGTCACAGCTGCAGCCGAGTGTTGATGTGTGTTTTCCTCTGCGGAAGGGGCCAGGCTGATAATAATGGTGGTGGTGGTGGTGCGTGCACCTGCAATTCGGGAGGGGTTGCAGGGGCCCAGGGAAATCAGGCCGCAGGCGGCGGCACCGAGAATCCGTCCTGAAGTGCGGATTTCCGAGGTTTTGACGGTGCCGTGCAGTGCCCGATGAGTTTGTCGACTGGCCGGCTGCTGGACGCGTCCGAATTGTTGCTCACACACCAGCTGCTCCGGGTATTGCTGGCTTAATGGCGTGGGAAAGCTTTTCCACGTGGGCTCGTGCTCTTCAATTGGAGGGTGTGGCGGCGCAAGTCGCGGGGTTGGGCAGAAGACGTTGCACCCAACTCCGAATTCAGCGGGCGGCGAAGAAGGCTTGCGGGCTTGCGGGTCCGGGACACCCGGGATGCCGTGGAGGAGGAGCCCCAGCAGCGGGAGGAGGACCCAGTTTAGCAGGCAGCATAGAAGGAGATGGAGAGGCGGAAGGCTCCGCCACCAACTCCAACACGGTGGTGCGGACGCGGTGGGATCGGGCATCACGGCGGGACTTTTTGTGCGAGTATTTACGCTGCACCCTCGCGGCTCTGTGGCGATAGTTGTAGGTTGTGGGGAGCCCTCCCAAGCACGTCCAACAGCGGTCTGTACATAGCGGCGAGGTGTGTGTGTCGGTGACGGCGTGAGGCTGCGTGGCGTCCGACGACAGTCCGGCGGTGAGGCTATCGCAGGTTCGCGGAACAAGCAATGTGTGCACTGCGGAGGCGAGTGGGGGAGAGGCGGACTGTGAGCTGCCGGCGCTTTCACTTTGTCAGTGTGCTGTGGAAGGGAAAGAGCCCTTGGAGCCTGCTGTGGTTTGCCGCTTTCTGCTCTGGGCTGCCGCCAAGGCGTACGAGGAGGAACACGCCGAATCCTGTTTTGTCGCTTTTTTTTTCTTTAAATGATGGTGCTGATGCCTTGATCAGTCCCTCTATCTCTGCTTCTCTCAGCTTTTTTTTTCTTTTGCTTTCGACGGGTCACCGCCTTTCTACTTGGCTGCATGGGTAGAGCACTGTAGCTGTTTTATTCA
>NW_021705956.1:25949-28674 GCF_003719475.1 Trypanosoma rangeli
CCCTCGCGGCTCTGTGGCGATAGTTGTAGGTTNTGGGGAGCCCTCCCAAGCACGTCCAACAGCGGTCTGTACATAGCGGCGAGGTGTGTGTGTCGGTGACGGCGTGAGGCTGCGTGGCGTCCGACGACAGTCCGGCGGTGAGGCTATCGCAGGTTCGCGGAACAAGCAATGTGTGCACTGCGGAGGCGAGTGGGGGAGAGGCGGACTGTGAGCTGCCGGCGCTTTCACTTTGTCAGTGTGCTGTGGAAGGGAAAGAGCCCTTGGAGCCTGCTGTGGTTTGCCGCTTTCTGCTCTGGGCTGCCGCCAAGGCGTACGAGGAGGAACACGCCGAATCCTGTTTTGTCGCTTTTTTTTTCTTTAAATGATGGTGCTGATGCCTTGATCAGTCCCTCTATCTCTGCTTCTCTCAGCTTTTTTTTTCTTTTGCTTTCGACGGGTCACCGCCTTTCTACTTGGCTGCATGGGTAGAGCACTGTAGCTGTTTTATTCATTTAACTGTTTTGGTTTCATTTCTTTTGATGGACCACCTTTTTTCCTCTCATTATTCCTAGATTGGTTTCTAAGAGAATAGTGTGTGTGCGCTAGTCGATCCACGTGTTGCTGCGTGTCCCCACTGCTCGGTGGACATGCCTGCACTTCGGCTTCGCTTCACGGGGTTTGTGGTTTATGTTTTTTTTTTTTTTGGTTGACTGCACCCATTCCGCGGGCTGCCTCCGCCTGAGGCCTTTGTTTCCTGCGGGTGCCTGCATTTTTTTTTTTCTTTGTGAGTGTGTGTCTATCTTTGTGCCATTTTTTCCTGTTCAAGTTGTCAGTCTTGATTACCCAAGCAAACCAAGAAGCACACTTTTCACACGCACGCCATGCTGCGTTTTCTCCGTTCTCCGTCGCAGTTTGCAGGGCTGCTGATGGTAATTGTGGTGGCAGTGTGTTGTGGCGGTAAGTGCCTTGCCACCTCCCTGACGTACCCCTGCAGCTTTGACGAGGTGATGCGGGGTCGTGGCAGTTTGACGTCTACTCCGGTGGTGGTGAGGGAGGTGCCTCTCAAGCGGGGTGCGTCGCTGGTGCACAGTGTCGCTGGGAAGGAGGGATGGGAGCCAATCCGCATTGTGGTGTCAACTAAGGACGTGAATGATAATAACAAGCACTGCGTCTTCTCGAGGAGTTCCAAGTCGAATCTATTGGGCGACAGGTCCGCTGATTGCAGACATGATGCACTGTCTGCTGAGCAGAGGAGAGTTCTCGCCGAGAACGTCATCCCCGCCGCCATCAAACTGCACGCGGACCGTCTTCTTGTCGAGCCGCTGAAGGGTCCGTTGAAGGTGCCAAACTTCCCCCGTGGCAGCATTTGCGGCCAGTTCACGGTGCCTCCTGAGCACCATTCCAAGGGCGTTGACAATGCCGACATGGTGCTGTACGTGGCGGCTGCGCCGGGCGGTGTGTGGGCGTTGCCGTGCGCCACGCTGGAGAATGGCCGCCCAATCGTTGGGGCTGTGAACTTTGCCCCGGCGGATTTGTTTCACGGACGCCTCGCCACCCGCATCGCTGCGCATGAGATCGCCCATGCCTTGGGGTTCGACTACGGGAAGATGGTGGCGGGCCGCATGGTGAAGAATGTGACCGGCGTGCGTGGCAGGGCGTTGTCGGTGGTTGTGAACTCGACGAACGCCGCGATGGCTGCGAGGGAGCACTACAACTGCGACAACATTCAGGGCATGGAGCTGTATGACTTCAACGGGGACGGGACAACGCTGGAGTCGCACTGGTCACATCGCAACGCGAAGGACGAGCTGATGGCTCCGCTCGGGGGTGCCGGCTACTACACGGAGCTGACGCTGGCCGCCTTCGCCGACTTGGGCTACTACAAGGTGAACTGGGCGATGGCGGAGCCGATGGGTTGGGGCAGGCGGTCGGGGTGTGACCTGCTGGAAAAGAAGTGCTCTGAACTCGTGAATAAATACCCCAAAATGTTCTGTCAAGAAGGCGATCCCCACCTGCGCTGCACATCGGATCGGTATTTCAGTGGTCGGTGCACAAGGAGTATCATTGAAGCGTTGCCAGGAGGGCAACGGGATCTTTGCAACATCATTGACCCTGCATTGAACGTGAAGGATCTTGGTGCCGTCTTTAAGGCGGGAGAGCAATCACCTGCGAGGCCTGGCGACAAGCCCTCTGCGTGGTGTCTGGACACGGTTCCCACTGAAGGGAATGATGAGGACGGAGGCAGTGCCGCGATGCATACGGAAGTAAAGTGTCTTGGCGCACAAGTGTTCCTGCAGCGGACGAAGAGTGGTGGGGTCGATTGGCTGCCATGCACGATCGGGGCAGGGGTTCCGTGGGAGATTCCACCCTACGACGCTAACAAGGTGATTTGCCCCCACTACGATGAGGTGTGCACGATATCCGCCACTGGCAGCAGCGTTAGCCCAGCAGCCGAATGGGACGGCGAAGAGAAGGTGTGGAAGAGAACAGCCCCTGCTGCCCCTGTGGAGGAGCCAGCGCCAGCGCCAGTGCCGTCAGTGAGTGTTCCCGTTGATAAGCCCAACAGCGGTGGCGGTGAGCAGTCTGGACGCCCGCCGCCACCACCACCACCACCACCACCACCACCGCTGCTGCCACCAGCGCCAGCGCCAGGCCCACAAGAGCAACAGCCAGCTGATGGCAGCGAAGGAAATTCTGAGGCAAGAAAGGCGGAGCAGGGGCACACCGCAGTGCCCACCTCTCACAA
>NW_021705956.1:28699-29312 GCF_003719475.1 Trypanosoma rangeli
CTGCAGCGGACGAAGAGTGGTGGGGTCGATTGGCTGCCATGCACGATCGGGGCAGGGGTTCCGTGGGAGATTCCACCCTACGACGCTAACAAGGTGATTTGCCCCCACTACGATGAGGTGTGCACGATATCCGCCACTGGCAGCAGCGTTAGCCCAGCAGCCGAATGGGACGGCGAAGAGAAGGTGTGGAAGAGAACAGCCCCTGCTGCCCCTGTGGAGGAGCCAGCGCCAGCGCCAGTGCCGTCAGTGAGTGTTCCCGTTGATAAGCCCAACAGCGGTGGCGGTGAGCAGTCTGGACGCCCGCCGCCACCACCACCACCACCACCACCACCACCGCTGCTGCCACCAGCGCCAGCGCCAGGCCCACAAGAGCAACAGCCAGCTGATGGCAGCGAAGGAAATTCTGAGGCAAGAAAGGCTGAGCAGGGGCACACCGCAGTGCCCACCTCTCACAAGCAACCGGGAGTGAGTGGTGGGAAGGACGAACAAACCGCCAAGCCGGCTGCGGGCTCGGCAACACCGCCAGCCACCATCAGCTCTACTAATGCGACGAAGGCGACCTTTGGCAACAGTGACAGCGGCACCGCGGCCTCGCACTCCACCTCCCTTTTTG
>NW_021705956.1:29337-34647 GCF_003719475.1 Trypanosoma rangeli
AGCAGCGTTAGCCCAGCAGCCGAATGGGACGGCGAAGAGAAGGTGTGGAAGAGAACAGCCCCTGCTGCCCCTGTGGAGGAGCCAGCGCCAGCGCCAGTGCCGTCAGTGAGTGTTCCCGTTGATAAGCCCAACAGCGGTGGCGGTGAGCAGTCTGGACGCCCGCCGCCACCACCACCACCACCACCACCACCACCGCTGCTGCCACCAGCGCCAGCGCCAGGCCCACAAGAGCAACAGCCAGCTGATGGCAGCGAAGGAAATTCTGAGGCAAGAAAGGCTGAGCAGGGGCACACCGCAGTGCCCACCTCTCACAAGCAACCGGGAGTGAGTGGTGGGAAGGACGAACAAACCGCCAAGCCGGCTGCGGGCTCGGCAACACCGCCAGCCACCATCAGCTCTACTAATGCGACGAAGGCGACCTTTGGCAACAGTGACAGCGGCACCGCGGCCTCGCACTCCACCTCCCTTTTTGCGTTTCTTCCTCTTCTTTTTGCGTGTGCGGCGGCTGCTGCGATGGCGGCCGCGTGAGGGAGACATGCGCAGCTCGTCCGCCTCTGTCATTTCTCTCTTTTTGTGTGTGTCCTCCCGCACGGACTGTCGCCCTCGCCCCACCCCACTGAGGCACACACGTAATGTGCTCATGCATACACGCACACTGATGCAGGCCCGTTGGTCTTATTTTTTCTTTTTTTGCTGTTGACGCTCCTCTGCCGTCTTATTACATCTCGTAGCTCCTCCTCTTCTTTGTTGGTCTTTCTCTCGTGCCGCGTGGCCACTCTGTAAGTACCAACGCTAACACACTCACACGCACGCCATGCCACTCACGCTGTGGGGAGGCGTGAACACCTGGGCACGCGTGCATGCATAAGATTGTGGTGGTGTTGGATTTCGCCAACGTGTCTATTGCGCGGAAAGCGTGCGAGAGAGACAGTGAGAACGAGGCAGCAGAGGTGTTGCCGTTGCAATTTCAGTCTGTGCGGCCGCTTCCCTGCTCTGCTGACAGAAGGAGGGCTGCGTCTTTGGGTCCAACGCCACTCTACGGCGCATTGCGCGTCTCGACCGGGCGGCGGTTTCCCGCACGCCGCAGGCCTTCGGAGAGCAGCCAGGTGGAGTTGTGGTTGGTACTGTCCCTCTGTCTTGCTGAGCGCTGTGGAATGTTTGGAGCGTGCCCCGGGGGGAAAAAAATGGTGCTGGCAGCCTTCTGCCCACTGCAGGAGGTGCGCTTCTTGTGTG
The DNA here is from genome assembly GCF_003719475.1 of Trypanosoma rangeli. NCBI lineage: Eukaryota > Euglenozoa > Kinetoplastea > Trypanosomatida > Trypanosomatidae > Trypanosoma > Trypanosoma rangeli. The sequence continues at coordinate 30,571 of NW_021705956.1, forward strand.
AGGAATGGGGTGGTGTCTTGCTTTCTTCGGCGACGGACGTGCGGGTTTGGCCCGGTCACCACAAAGAGGTTGTGGTCTTTCAGTATTTGTTGGGGGCGCTGGGGCGCAGGTCGGATGCCGCTTGAAATATGCGGGGTGCGTGTGGGATCGTGCAGCAGTGCCATTTTGTTGTTATTATTTTTTCGTCCCCCGCAAATAAAAAAAACACACACACATACAGTCGTTTTGTTCTGCGGGGTGGGGTGGGGGCGTCAAGTAAAAAACACCTGCTGAAGTTTTTTTTTGTTCTGTTTTTTTTTTGCTTCTTTCGAGGAACTGTTGGAATTCCTCATTCTTCATCCCCAGCGGCGTTTTATCTTTTTTTTTTTTTGCATCTCGGGTGACAGTACTCGCTGCTGTCTGATCTCCGGTGTCGCGACTGCCACCGTGCGGCATTGCGCTGTTCTTAACTCCATCTTCCGTCTGCGCGCCGGCACGCCACCGTTTTGTTATTCCACTGCTTCACTTTTTTTTGTTGACACCCACACACGCGGAAGGAGGAAAGAGACCAAACGTTTCTTACTGCTGTGCGCTTTGAAGGCTCTGCAGTCACCGTCCACACACACACAACCGTCGCGGCCTGAGCGGATCCACCACAAGGAGGGAAGGGAGAGAGAGAGAGCAGCGGCCCAGCATGCGCCGGCATGAGTTTTTTTGTGCGGTGCTACAGCTCCTTTTTGTGCTGTTGATATGCTGTGGCACCAGTAAATCTGCCAACGCCGAGAAGAGCCAGAAGGAGTCGAAGGAGGTTGAGCTCTTCAAGCCGGGGAAAACAACAGTACCCGCAGCGAAAGGAGAAAGTGAAGGTCAAACAACGACAAATTTCTCCTTCTACAGCCATTCGCTTGCTGACGTGAATGGTGTGCTGGTTGCTCTTGCAGTGGGTGAATACGGCAGCAGCCGTGACGACATGAATGCTGGCATGTGGGCAAGGCAATATGTGTACGGAGACGGCAGTAGGTTGGGCCAAGACGCCACATGGGAAGAAGGAAGGTGGGGAACGCCGCAGCTTGTGGCCAAGCGATTGGGAGATGATGTCGACTACGCCCCGCCTTTTGGCCCCAAAGCTGTGGTGAATAGCAACAAAATATTTGTTTTGGTGACAAGCACCACCGAGACAAAAAGGCGATGACTTGTCGGGTAAAGAGCAGTTGGAACTTGCGTTGTTTGTTGGTGAAGTTCAGAAGGCCACTGATACAAATGAAGGGAAAGCGGTTTCATGGGATAAACCCCGATCATTGAAATCCGAGCTTGAAAGCCAGATGGAGGGGCACACATGGGATGCGGTGGGCCTCACTCCTGGGGCGAGAGGCGTTGCAGTTGCAGGCAATACCATTGTCTTTCCTATTGTGGGAGACATTGAAGTTGACGACGACGACGTACATGCCTGTACCGTCATCTACTCCGAGGACAACGGTGCCACTTGGAAATTTCCTGCGGTGCCTGTGATTGGTAAGGACTGTGACAGTGCCACGCTTCTCGAGTGGGAGGGGAAACTCCTCATGGCCACTTCAAAATCTACCTCGTGGCGGCGCAGGGTGTACGAATCCAATGACAAGGGGAAGACGTGGACAGAGGCCTATGGGACACTTCCACGCCTGTTGAGCCAATCAGATGCACCGCCTATGCTTTACGGTTCCGTTGACCTTATGACTGCAACCATTGAGAAGAGGAGTGTGCTGCTGTACACGCAGTTGTTCTCCAGTAGTTCTGCGGCAGCCGCAGGCAAACAAAGCAGCACACACAAAGTAATCAACCTTTGGCTCTCTGATGGAGCTCGGATCTTTGACGTTGGGCCAATATCTGCTGATGATGCGGGATTTTATCCCTTCACCTCGCTGCTGCACACTCAAGGTGGGTTGTTTGCCCTCTACTCGAAGAAAGGTGAGCATGGAGGGCTAGACAGTCTTGTTTTCAGGCCCCTCACGGAGCAGTTGCAGCACATCAAGTCCTTGCTGCATACTTGGAAAGGTGTGGATGACAGGGTCTCAACGCTTTGCAGCTCCACCACTACTGCAACGAAGGGCGGCACAAAAGCAGCTGGCTGCGTTGGCCCTCTGCCAACGGCCGGGCTGATTGGATTTTTGTCTAACAATGCCAGCGATACTCACTGGAATGACGAGTGCCTTGGGTTGGGTGCCACGGTGTCTACGGGGACAACGACGAAGGTTGAGAATGGCTTCCGGTTGGCAGGGCGTGGCGCACGGATTGTGTGGCCAATGGGCAGGCAGGAGAGTAATCCAGTGCGGAGTTATGTTGGTGAGGAGCTGACGCTTGTGGCGACAGTGACCATCAGCAAAGTTCCAACGGGCGTCACTTCGTTGCTGGGCGTGAGCATGATGAGTCCCAACGGGAAGCGTCTCGGGCTGTGGTACGACGAGCGTCGGCACTGGAAGACGAAGCGTGGGGAGGAAGGGAATGCATCAGCAGTTACGTGGGAGGTGGGGACGGCGTACCGAGTGGCGTTCACGTTGCAGAAAGGCGGCTGCTCGGCGTACGTCGACGGGCAGCTTGTGGGGAGTTTGGGGGATCAAGGCGTATCTCCTTTGGAAGCTCCACATTCCCCTGGAGTTGGTCGTGAGCGGTCTCTGCCAGAAATACAACCTGAAATAGTCTCAGACATCTACTTTGGGGGCTATGGGGAAGACGCAGAGAGCCACGTGACCGTGACGAACGTCTTGCTGTACAGCCGCCGCTTCAACGACAGTGAGATTGCGGCACTGAAGAGGATGGAAACGAAGCATCCGACTACGGCCGCTGCATTCCCTGCCCAGGACCATACGGGCACCAAACACAGCGCGACTGGATCAGCTGGCGGCAGGAGCGGGTCGTCGGGAGCAGCCAGCACTCACCACGCGAAGACCAAAGCGGCTGACAGTTCTGTGCGTGGGCGTCTGTCTGGGGTGCTGTTGTCGCTGCTTCTGCTGCTTGTAATGTGGGACTTCTCTGCGCTTTGCTGACGGGCGACGTCAGGGGCTGCGCTACGCAGAGGGAAAACATGTGCGCCGCTAAATTAATTGTGAATCCGTTGTGGAATCATCTTGCTTTTCGTCCCGGTCATGGGCTGGTTCCCCCGCTGGGTGGAACATCGGGAACATTTGTTTTTTGTTTTGCTCTTTTTACTTTTTTATGTTTTTTTTTTCTTGCTTTGCCCACCTTCTGCAGGGAGGGCCGGGCGTCATTTATGGCTGTCGGCATCTCCTGCCCACACACGCCAGCACTGACGGCTCTCCGTGCGCTGCGCGGAGGAAGAGACAGGCGGGCGGGACGACAACACGCTGAGGTGCCTGCAATGAACGATGAAACGCTGCGTGGACATGAGGGGGCTCAATTGGGAAGGAACAAAATATATTATTATTATTATTATTATTATTATTATTTTGATTTTTGGGGACTTGAGGGGTGAGTGGCAGGTTGCTGTGAATTATTATTATTTTGCCGGAAACTGTCCCAATTGGAAACATTTTTCTGTTTTAATTTGTTTCCGCGAGGGCGGCACAAAGGGCGGAGTTGTTGAGGCGCACGTTTACGGGGAGGCCGTCCAATAGTGATGGCCACCACACACACACCCTGCTTGGGGGCGGCGCAACGTACCAGCGGCGTATTCATTTGATTTCCGTCCGGCATCTGCACCAAATCTTACGTCCCACGCGGAAAGCGTTTTCATCGTGGAAGGGGGAGAATTCCATTTGTTTGATTTTGATTGGGACCACCGTGCGAAGTTTGCCGTGTTGCGGGGTTGAATGATTTCCTTCACGGTGTTGCCGGGGGCCCGGAGTCTCCTTGAGGACTTTTTGATGCGGCCACGGCAGCCCTCCGCGCGGGATGGGCGGCACTCGGGGGGCGTGAGTCGGGCCGCGCCACCCGCACGAGTGCGCTGGGGCCAAGCTGAACGGCCAAAAAATTCAGCTGCAGCGCGCCGCCAGCTACTCCGTATTCATGAGGTGAGCAGCCAACGGGCGGTGGAAACCAATGAAGGGAGATCCCAGCCCGGCAAGAGGGAGATGCAGGTGCGCAGTCTGCCGGACCAAAGGAGTC
>NW_021705966.1:0-8891 GCF_003719475.1 Trypanosoma rangeli
TATATATATATATATATATAATAAAGAGATAAGAGTTGTTTAATGATCCAGAGTAGTAGGCGGGCGTGGAAGAAGACATCAAACGCCGTGAGCCTTTAGTCGGGGCTTTATATATATATATATATTGCCTCTGCCTCTTTTGTCTCCTTCAATGGTCGCACATATATATATATAACTACATACTTCTGTTTTGCTTTATTTTTCTGCGTCTGTGTTTGTGTGTGGGGTGCGTTTGGTTGTGAGTGAGGTGGGGAGGAGTGTGGGGTGGGTGGGTGGGGGGATGAGGATGTCTTCAACTCATTCATTATTTGTGCCTCTCCGCCGATGCCAATAATAGTAACAAGAGAAACGGATTTGTTACTCACTATCTCCAGTGGAGGTGAAGAGTATTAATTCGGTTTCCAAGCAGGCAAGGAGATAATAATTGTAACATGAAAAACAACAACAACAACACAAAACAGAGGTTCAGTTTCTCTTCACACCCGCGCTCTCTCCCTCAAGAAAAGAGAATTAAAAAAAAAACAGTAGCAATAAGATACTTACCCAACGATATTCAATACTGCATTTGGTTGTTTTATTTTTTTTTTTTTTTACTCCATTTTGAAGCGAGCGTTGACGAGGGTTTGAGGTGAAGGAAAAGTAATGGATGATGAGGGGTTGGACAGGCCTGAGGTGGGGAATGGGTGTAATGATGATCAGAGTGTAGATTACAGATTGTGTCTTGCCTCACACCCGACGCACCTCAGGTGCGAGGCGGACCACTTCGTGCATGGCTTGCCTATTCCCTTACCCCTTTTTGTTTTGGTTTATTGTTTTGGTTTTATGTCTGAATCTGAGGATACTCTACGCGCCATGTTTGTATGCGGGGGGATACGTGCTTGACAGTGATGGAAAGGACACCACAAGTACAAGGCTGAGAAAAAAGATGATGAATAAGAAAGAAAGAAAGAAAGAAGAAAAAAAAAACAACAGGTAGCGTCGTATGCCTGCAAATGCTTCTGTTGACGTCTTGTGGCGTATAAACTGCAACACGATCAGCCTTTTTTGACTTCTTTTTCTCTGTGTGCTTGGGTGGGTGAGGGTATCTCTCACCATGCATTATGCCGTATAACATAAATAATACATACATACGTTCGATTATACTTGTTTGCTACTTTATTGTTTTTTTTTTGTTCTATTGCTCTCACTGGTATTATGTTTTCGGGTGCAGCACCCATTATTTGTATATGCCTGCGCCTCTTTTCATCCATTAGCTCTTGTGTTATTATTATTAATTCATCGCTGCCGTGTCGTGTTTGAACTGGTGTGTGTGTGCGTGTGCGCGCGCATTTTCTGCTTCTTTGCACTTCATGCGCTTCTGGGATGGTTTTTGAATCTCGCCAGTCTTCCCACCTTTTTTTTTTACCTTGCTGTGGGCTTGCTTTCCGTGCCAGCCTGGGGCGCTGTGGAGCTCTCGCCAGAGCATCTGGTGGGGGTGTAGGCTTTGCTCTCCTCGCTTGTTCGCTGTGGTGGTGATGTGGGACCACTTCTGGCGCCGCCTTTGTGGCCGCGTCAGTGTGCCTGGCGTTGTGTATGGTGACGAAATTGACGCGGCGTCGCAGTTATAGAAACAGCGGGATGTTATGTGCGTGGCGTGGCAACCTGCGCAATGTGCGTCTTGACACCACGCCAGCGCTGCTCTTGCGCAAAAGTGGGGCCAACCAGCTACTTCTAGGGCCCGAGGAAGATTTGTATACCTTTTGGGAGCGTATTGGTGTCGTGCCGATGCATCCCTCCCGCGTGCAGCCGCGGCAGTACTACCACCCCATCACAGACTTTGGCCTTTACGACTACGACGAGGTGCCACCGGAGGAACGAAACCTGACGGCGGGGTGGATGGCAAAGGTGTTGGAGTTTAATGGCGCGGTGCCGCTTGGCGTCGTGTGCGCCACCGGCTGTGTTGTGTTACCCTTGCACACAGTGTATCGTATGCCGCTGCTTGTAGCAGCAGGATCGACGGCGGTGATGGTTGTAATTACCCAGGCGTACATGTCTGCTGCAAAGGAGCGGCAAGACCTTGATGACTTTATCCTTTCAAAGGAGATATGGTACATTAAGAACGTAGAAGCTTATCAGCTTGGCATTCCGCGTATTCCAAAAGGGCGCGAGGCAGAGTACCATGCCTACATGGACGGCACCGTTTCGTCCGCGCAGGTGCTTCCAGATGAGTTGATCGATGCACTTCACTGATGAGGGGAGTACGCGTCTGTTGTATGGTATACCGAAGGAATACGCATAGCTGAGAACATCTTGTTCTTTATCTTTCTGTGATGCATTTGTGTGTAGTTGCAGATATTTTATTTTTGCCCCCCACCCCCCACCCCCCTTTTTTTTTTTCATTCTTCTTTGGCTGTCTGCTTTGAATTCACCTTTTTATCTTATTTTTTTATTTTTGTATGTATAAATATATTTTATGGGGCGCTTCACCACTGCTTCTATTTTGGAATTTTTTTTTCTTTTTGGGTGTCTCTCCTGCGGTGGGCGCAGTGGAGTTGTTGTGCGGCGCGGGGCTATGAGCGATAACACACCTGCACCTTACCGCTTTTGTAGCTCGAAGTTGGCAGCATGGAGTGCTATCGATGTGACGGTAACTGGACGTCTTATCCTTCTGGTGATGTGTGGGTCCTTCAATCCTATTCATCGGGCACACCTTGCCATGTACGACGCTGCCCGCGATGCATTGATGCATCCCACAGAACCCACTGACGTCTCTTCCGCCGTTGTCGTTGCAGGCGGCTTCATCTCACCTGTAAATGACCATTATGGAAAGGAAAGTCTTCGCCCTTTTGAGCAGCGTGTAGCCATATGCAGGGCAGCACTGGCCGATCATCCTTCCCTGGCTGTTGACGAGTGGGAGGGTCTACAGCCGACGCACATTCGCACGTTTTACGTCTTAGAGCACCTTCAGAAAACTGTGCAGCAGTGGTATGAAACTGATGCGGTGCCCAATAAGACACAGTTGGAGTGGGTGCGACAACATCCCGTGCGAGTGGTGTTTCTGTGCGGGAGTGATTTGTTTGCAACCTTTTTGAGGCCTGGCTGCTGGTCGTTGGGGCTGCTTAGGCGGCTGTTGGAATCATTTGAGGTGATGGTCACGCGACGCGCGGGATCGACCACGGGGTGCGCGGAGGTGCTGCGTCAGCACGGTTCTCTGCTGCAGGAGCGCGTTGAGGGCACTGGAGATGGCCATGGTACGACACTCATGACACTTGATCTATCTATGTACCGCTTTATGGAGGTTGAAATCTTTACGAATAATATTTCTTCCACCGCAATCCGCGAGGCACTAGCGGCAAATCCCAGCGCTGAGATAGATAGCCTTGTCCCCGCTGGTGCCGAGTCGCTCATTCGTGCCTTCTACACAAACGATGCAGGGCTGTGTTGATTGATGATTTCGTTATTGGCGTTTCGTGTTTAAAGGTATATATATATATATTTCTCTCTTGATTCGTCTCCATCGCGTGTGTGTGCGGGGTGCGAGGAGGGAGATGAAAGGTGGAGGAACGCAGGTGACACTTTACTCTTCCCTTCCTCCCCTTCCCTTCCCGACACGCAAAACAAGACACGGTGGAAACCCTAAAGGAGTTATTTGAATTTATTGTATCTCTAGTCAAGGGGACGCCTGGTAAAGAGCTGTACGCGGCGATGCTGCAAGGGAGGAGGCCATACGGGCGACTGATGCTTCTCACTGGAATCTGGGTCATCTTGGCAGCAGTCTTTGTTAGGCTGGCGTTGACGCCTTATAGCGATGATCGAAAGAATGCGGGTGATACAAACCATAAGGACGACGTTGGAAATTTTTTTGCTTCAGCAGGTGGTTTTCGTTGTCCACCGGTAGCGTACTTTGCAAGGGAGGAGGTTGCGCGTCATGCGTCGGAGTCCAACCTCTGGATGGTGGTCGATGGAAATGTGCTGGATGTGAGTTCGTTTGTGCAGCAGCACCCTGGCGGACTGCTGATCGTGGAGGGAGCAGGCGGCCATGATGCGGCGGCTCTATTTTCGGAGTTTCATTTACCATCAACGGTTAAACTCCTTGAGAAGTACTGCATTGGACGTTTGAATGAGTAAGGGATATGAACGGCGTTTTCGTGGTGGTGGTGGTGCTGTTGTTATTCCTTCTTCACCGTTAATTTTTTGTTGTTGCTTTATTCCTGGTGTATCTTTGTGCTCTTCCTTTGCATTTTACCACAGCGGGTTACTTCTGTCTGACTTGCTGCTGATACTTTCGCTGCCTTGCCTCGTGCTCACACCCACCCCCCGAATGTTGTCAATGAACGCAGTGCCCCAACAAGGATGCATCCCTCTTCATATGTCGTTCTCTCTCTCTCTCTCTTTGAAGCAAGCATGAATCACAAAGTCGATACGCTACCTGCATGGAGCAACATGGCGCGCATTGATTGCTGCTACCCGCGCCAGCATCATCATCCCAGCTCTGTGGAAGATGTTGTGGCGTTAATGCGGCGATTGAAGCAGACGGGCGAGAGATGCCGCGTTGCCGGGAACGCAAAGAGTCCCAATTCCTGCACCTTCACAGACACACATCTCATTCACACAGACCGCCTCAATCGCATTCTTTCTGTTGATGTTGCGCGGCAGCAAATTGTCTGTGAAGGCGGGGCGTTGTTGCGGGACATCTTTGAGAAGTTGAGTGAACACAACCTGATGCTGCGATGCGTGCCGTCGTATGTGCTCACGACTATTGCCGGAGCCATTGGCACGGCGACGCACGGTAGTGGAATCAAAACGCGGAGCCTCTCCGACTACGTTGTTAGCATTGTGCTGGTTGACGGCAGTGGTGAGATTCACACGTTTGATGTGTCAACCCCCAAGGAGCTTTCACTGGCGGCGTGCCACCTTGGCATGCTGGGCGTGGTGGTGCGGGTGACGATACAAGCAGAGAGGAAACAAATGTGGTGTCTCCGCAGCCACCCAATTTCACTCCACAAGTTGACTGCGGGGGACACACTGAAGCGACGTGTCTCCGACTCCGTGTTCTACCGTTTTTTTTGGATGCCCAACACGGACTCTTGCTACGAGTCCATTGGCGCATGCGTGGAGGAGACGGCGACGGGGCCAGGTGATGAGACTGCCCCTCATACCGCGTCAACCACGACGATGATGCCGGTATTTGCATTGCGGAAGGTATCTCAATTTCTGAAGGCGGTGCAGCGCCCACGCGGGGAGGCTGTGGACTATCAAGCTTGGCTGGAGGTGCAGAAGCACCCGCGCACTCAGCTGTGTAAGGCTCTTAAGGGAAATTGGCTACGACACGGTGTGGTTGAGGCGGCCCTCGCGGCTGCAACTACATTCTCACAGCTACAGCCATACATCAACTGTGCCTACAACAAGATCTACTACTCTGCGCCAGAGGTACAGTATGGAACTTCACTGGAATGTTTTACATTTGACTGTCTCTTTAAGCAATGGGCGTGCGAATGGGCCATTGATGCCAGTAAAACCATTGAGGCATTTCAAATTCTTCGTGAAATTATTGGATCGCGGAACCTGAGCGTACATTTTCCTGTTGAATTCCGTTTTACGGACGCCGATAAAACGGCCCTTTCACCCTCATTTGGACGAAAGACATGCTGGATTGGCATTGTCATGTATCGACCATATCTTCGTGATGCACCGGATACGCTGCAGTACTATCAGGCATTTAGTGACGCCATGACAGCACTGGGGGGGAGGCCACACTGGGCTAAGTACTACGCCTGGGGGCCATCGCAGTTAAAGGAGGCATACGGGCAGAACTGGGATGATTTCTTGCAGCTCCGCCAGAAACTCGACCCCTGTGATTTGTTCGTAAATGGCTGGTGGAAGAGTCTGAGTGGGCAGGGACCGGTATTCAACAGCACTATTAGTCGTTTGTAAGTTTGGCTCCATAGCCGTCGTTGGCTACAGCAGCGGCTGGTACCTGCCGCCGTCCCTTACCGATAACAGAGCGAACTTCAAAGATGAGGGGGCGGTGTGTGGCGGTGCGGTCTCCCGTTAATAAAACCGCATGGGTTTGTGTGCGTGGGTGTTGAATGGCGTAAGCTGCAACCACGTGGCTGAAGGAACAAATAGGAAATGAAATACTTTTTTTTTTTTATGTTTTTGTTTTTTGCACGGCTGTTTCTCGCAGTGCTTTTCTTCTGGGGGCGCGGTGCTAACGGCGTTGGTGACGGACGCACCACTAGGAGAGAAAAAAACTACTGGAAAAGAGACAATAAGAAAGAGGGGAGGGGGGAATAACTTTGTGGGTGCTGCTACTGACAGCAAAAAAGATGTGTCTGACATCACACCCTAATATTTCCGCTAAAATGTTTTTCCCTTTTTGTTTTCTTTTTTGTATCCTGCTGCGTGAAAAATGTTTGCGCACACCTCTCCTTTTTTTTTTGTTTTGTTTTCTTCGTGCCTTTTGCGCCACTTCTTCTTTTTCTTCGTTGCCGCCTGATTTGTCCAGTAGGAGTGTGCTGGAATTCGTGTGGCGGAGGCGCGGGTGACAATGGCGGAGACGGCGTTTCGAGGTACATTGCTGCTGCTGCAGAACTGCACTCGCCGTGATCCAGAGGCGTACCGCGACGAGTTTATTTCGCAGCTTGACCACTTCAAGGCCCTCAGCCAAACCATCATGACTCAGAAGGCGTCTAACTCGCAGTATATCGCGGTGCTGAACTACGTCTGCCACGTGGGCCATTGCTATCCCGTAGAGTGCGCGGAGGTGGCGGAGGTGGTGCTGAAACTGCTGCAGGAATACAAGGGAAGCTCCATGATGCCTGAGTTGCGGCTGGCCCTCGTTAAATCTCTCGCATTACTGCGATCTAAAAACATTGTTCCCGCGGAGCGGTCGTACCCGCTGTTTTTCCAGCTCCTGCAAGAGCGTGATAAAAGCCTCCGCCGGCTCATCCTCTACCACATTGTGAGCGACATACGCAAGGTGAATATGCCCCGCGCGAAGAACGGGGCCCAAGTGAACAAGATTGCACAAAACTTTCTCTTTTCCGTCATGGCGGAGGATGATCCGGTGCAGGCACGCTGCGCAGAGATGGTGATGATCGACTTGTACCGCCGCCGTGTTTGGGCCAACGAGCGGACGGTGGAGGTGCTGACACAGGCCTGTTTCACACGGCACACCCCCATTCTTCGCACCGCCCTTCGTTTCTTCCTGCTGCAGATGCCGAAGATAACCTCCCTCGACGACACGGGTGACGAGAGTGACGGCGAGGGGGCGGATCCCGGGCGGGAGATTTCTCGTATGAAACAGAAACTAAAGATTGTCAAAAAGACGAGCAAACGAGAGCGTATTCTCAAGCGAGACATGAACACGATAAAGCGGAAGTACAACAAGGAGGATAAGGCGGATAAGTTGCTGGCAAAGCAGCACGTAGACCCCATACGACTTCTTCGCAATCCACACCAGTTTGTGGAACGTCTTCTTGCACGCCTGCAAAAGACCACGGAGCGCTTTGAGGTTCGCATTCTCTACCTGAATGTCATTGCTCGCGTCATCTCAGAGCATGAGGTGGTACATCTTCCACTCTACGGGTTTCTTGAACGTTACATGGAGCCTTCGCAGCTGCACGTCACCCAACTTTTGGCGCTCTCTGTCACTTGTGTTCACCGCCTTGTGCCACCGGACGCTCTTGAGCCGCTTGTGAAGGCCATTGCAAACCACTTTGTCTCGGATCGCTCCTCGCCAGATGCGATTACCATCGGTCTCAACACTATTCGTGAGATCTGTAAGCGACAGCCGTTAGCGATGAATGCGGATTTACTGAAGGACCTAACGGAGTACAAATCGCAGCGGGGCGACCGCGGCGTCATGATGGCGGCACGTGCACTCATTCAACTTTATCGTGATGTGTATCCCGAGCTCTTGCCAGCAAAGCTGCGTGGTGGCCGCGGGGCTGCGGCAACGGGGGAGCACCATCGGCCCGTGTATGGCGAGGAGCATGTTTACACCGATGTCCCGGGACTTGAGCTACTCTACTCCGCGATGGAGGATGAAAAAGACACGCACTCCCTGTGCTGCACCTCCAACGACAGTGACGATAGTGACGACAGTGACGACAGTGATGGCACATGGATGACAGACAGCAGTGACTGCGACCCAGACGACATCGAGGGAAGCTTCGTCGATGCCTCGGACTGTGGTGATGGTGACGCCGAAGAAGAGGTTTGCCCACAACTTGTGCCGGTGAATGGCACGGTGGAGCGGGCGCCCTTGAAGCCTCTCAGGAGCGAGGATGACGCGGCGAGTGATGTCTTAAGCCTGGGTAGCGCTGAGGGAGTCAGCCGGCGACGCAGCAGCCCTTGCCTGAGCTGCACAGTGCAGTGTGAAGCGGTTCCTCGTAAGCGGTGCCGTGCTGAAAGGGATGCCACTGACGTGGAGGAAGACATGGAGGAAGACGAGGAGTGGGGGGAGGACGAAGAGGAAGGGGAGGATGAAGAGGAGGCTGACACGGAAGAGGAAGAGGAGGATGAAGAGGAGGCTGACACAGAGGAGGATGAAGAGGAGGCTGACACAGAGGAGGCTGACACAGAGGAGGCTGACACAGAGGAGGCTGACACAGAGGAGGCTGACACAGAGGAGGCTGACACAGAGGAGGAAGAGGAGGATGGCAACAAAGAGGCGGAGTGGTTTGAGGATACAGAGATGAACTCCGCGCGCCAAGCGCAGCGTGTGCCGTCGGCCTCCGCGCTAAGGACGTCTGTAGCATCAACAACGGCGTCTCAAGTCCCAGCGGCCGCCGAACGCATTCTCAGTGACGCCGACTTCGAACGCATACGTCGGCTTCAGGCGCAAAATGGAAGCCATCGTTCACTGCGTGGGAAACTTCGGGAGCACGAGGCACGGGCGAAGAAGC
>NW_021705966.1:8916-30527 GCF_003719475.1 Trypanosoma rangeli
AGAAGAGAGAGAGAGAGAGAGAGAGGAGAGGAAAAAGAAGAAGAAAAGAAACGAGTAAAGGCACAGACGCAGCGTGGCAAAAGGGTGCGGGGGGTATTAAACAGGCGTTAGTTGTGTGACTTTTATTTTGCCCACATCTCAGAAGAAGAAAAATGGAATTATTTTTTCCTTTTTTTAACCCCCCCTGCAGCACCATCACCATTTCTTGCATTGCGATAAAAGAACAGTAAAAACAAGAACAACAACGATAACAAATGGAGTTGTGTATTGTCGTATCAACACATTAACAATTTGTTTTTTTCTTATCTTTGCTTTCTTCTTCTTTTTTGATGCTGTTTGCAAAGGATCAATGCCGGCTTGGTCCTTCGTGGAATTATCATGCAGTTTCTTAAGCCCCAAGATGGTGGGTGTCTCGCCGTTCTTTGCGCCGCGTGAGGAGCGTCTAAACACTGAGCCACCGAGCTTGTCTAGCGCGCTCTGGGAATACATGCACTGCACAAAGCGGGCCATTAATACCCGCATTATTGGCTTCTGCGAGCCAACGCTGAAGCAATGCGTGGATGACCTTGTGCTCTACACAAAGGCGTCCAAGTGGGGGGGCTGTGACGCGGCTTCAATGGAGGAGGTACTTAGAAGGCGGCGCGGGGACGTTGACGTTGATTCGTTGCCCTGGGAATCACGTGAGTCGTATAAGCAGTGGCTGACTAAGCAGGGAAGAAGGAGTGAGTCTTGATTTTGCCGATTTGCTTTTATACATATATGTTGTTGTGTGCCTGCGTGGAGGGGACTACAGGAGGCAGCAAGTGGGGCGGGTGCAGAGTTTTGCTTGCCAGGCGGGGCATTCCGCATCACACTCGTCTCTCACTGTGAGTGTGTGTGTGTCTTCCTGTCGAACTTTTAACAAGTTGAATTTTCTCTTGTTTCTCTCTCCCCCCCCCTCCTCATGCGTGTTCTCCTTCTAAAGCCACACACTCACTTTCGTGCACTTCCGTGCGGGTTAGTTGAATATCGCAAATCGTGTGTTTTCCACCAGTACCAACTTTTCTTCTTCTCCATCGTCACGCGCGGGGGAGACTGCATGTACACGGAGGACAAACTACAGCCGATGATGGCGACGTCGACGCTTTCGGTGCCATCAGGGATGCAGTACAACCGGCCACACACATCCCTTGGCGGTAGGATTCGCAACAGCTTCAATGGACACCGCGTTGACTTCTCCCGCACCGCCTACAACAGGGGCTCTTATGTGCGACACACTGGAACTTTTCGCTTACACAGTGACTCCGTAACAACGATGAGCGTAACGCATGCATATCCGAGCCAAGATGTCACACGGTATCTTCTGCATGCGAATGAAAAAGCGCAAGCCATTTTGGAGCGCTTTGCTGAGCAAATGAAGACGTACCATACTTTTCATCCCTCATTTGTTGAGGGTGGTGTCTACAAGACGTTGATGCCAAAAGCCGGTCTAGGCGGCGGCGGCGCCTGGGATGCCGTGGACAAAGCACTGGGCGCATTCTCGTCGAAGGCCGTGCGACATAACGCCCACAATAGCTTTATGGAAACCGTAGAGAGTATCCCTTCCGTAAAGGAGCAGCTATCAAGGAAATCTGGGGACCCAACTGTGAGTAGGGCCTTCATTAGCGATTCTGTGCCGCCGATATCCCCTTCCGTAAGCCAAGACAAGGATGATGTCTTGCTTTATCTCTGGTCTCGCGAACGTTTGAACATTACCCCAGACGAGATGCATCAAGAGCTTTTGTTTCGAGACAAGGAGCGGGCGAATACATGGAAATTGTCACTCACCTCGACGAGACAAAGATGGCAAGCAGAATTTGATGGGCTTCTTGAAAATACACGGGGTGATACACCCTCGTCCCTAATGTCAGCGTCTCCGAGTGAAAATGAGGCACGTGCAGTGCCCATGGAGTTGTTGCAGGAACGCGCTGTACAACGTATTCAGTGGGATGTGTTTTCCAAGGGTGTGGTGCCTTCCAAACTTGGACCGATGAGCTCCTTGGCGCCGGTACCGGTTCCAGCGGCAGAAATCATCAGCGACTATCGGCAAAACAATGAGCTTCAGACGTGGATGGAGGGGAAATGGAAACATCATACACACCGCCATGAGAATGCTGCTCTGCGCATTCAGTGTGCGTACCGCTGTTACCGAGCCAGGCTACGTGCGGCACGGCGACGATACACGCGACGTATCGCCTTCCTGGAGGCTCGGCGAGTGGAGGAGGAGAGCACGCGGGCCTGGGACACCGCTCTGCGCGTGATGACGGATGAGTTAAATAGGACTGGGGATAACTTCAACACCACGTGGCGATCATTGAATTTTGTTGTTGCGAAGTTACAGGCCAAAGCATTGGCACGACGGGCACGTAAGAAGGCTGAAATGGATAGCGAATGCGAAATTAAAGAGTACGCGGCTCTCACTATACAGCGCGTTCACCGTGGTTACTGTGGCAGGAGGTTGGCGAAGATAATTCGGTTTCCAGAAGTTTTTGAGCAGCAACGCCTTGCCCGTTTTCAGGCGGCGGCAGTCGCTCTGCAGGCCGCGTGGAGAGGGTCCACAACACGTGCGAGGATAGACCGGCAGAGGAAGGCAGTTCTTGTTATTCAAAGGCTTGTGCGGTTGTCTGCTGCTCGGACGCGATTGCGTCAACTCCGCGCGGCAAGGCGAAAAGAAATTGAACAGTTGACGGAGCGGTTTGCCGCACAAACGTTGTGTCGCTTCCTGAAGCAAGTGATCCTTCGACGCCGGGAACGCATCTTGCGGTTCCGCCCACAAGCGGAAGTGCTGCAACGCGTCACGCGTGGGTTATTTGTGCGATTGGCCCTGTATCGACAGAAACAGTCACTACTACGACTCGTACTATGGACGCAGCGTCATTTTCGTGGTACACTAGGGCGTGAGTTGGCGCAGCAGCAACGAGAAAAGAGGGACGCGCTCTTGCAGCAGCTTCGCCGTGTTGATGCGGCCACAGTTGTCCAGCGGGCCTGGCGACGGAGTGTAGAGGCGGCGGCAAGGGACGAAGAAATGGAGGTCTCAGAGAACGGAAGCAGCAATGAGCCTATGGTGCTGGAGTATAGTAAAGAAGAGGCTGCGGCGTGGGTTCAGCGTTGGTACCGCTGCTTGTGCATCATGCGTCAGGCACGTGCAGACCGTGACGCCGCTCGTGAGCAATTACTTTTGGCAGAAAGCGCTGAACGCATTCTTCGATTTTATCGTGCCTTCAAGGTACGGCAATCGTTTTTGTTGCCACAAGCTGCACCGACTGGGTGCACTCCATTGAGGAATTTGTGAGATTTAATGGAGTTGTTCTCTGTTTGCATGTTTCTTCTTCACCTACATCATGTACAGTGCAACAACAGTCGCGAATAGGGTATTTTTCGTCAGTGTGTGCCATTGTCATTTTCCCTCTTGAGTGCAAAGTACGACGTATACTACTAGCCGATTGTGTTTTTTTGTTGTTGTTGTTTTTTTTGCTGGCGCGACGAATGCCTACGCTTCACATGCCGTATGTGTGTGTGTGTGTCCATGCGCAAAACAAAACAAAACAAGAAGAATATATATATATATATATATATATATATATGACACCCTCTACATCATCGTTTTATTACTGAAGACACACAGTTCTCACTTATTGTTTTCCTCTTTTCTTTCTCTTCGTGTGTTTGTGCCTGTCTCTATGTGCCAATTGTTTTTATTTCCTTTTTTTTTCTTGTGCGTGTGTGTGTGTGGGGGGGGGGGGGAGGGTGGGAGGGAGGTCCAGTGGTGGGATTCATTCATCTCAGGGGAGCGAAGTACGCTAGTAGTGACTGCAGAAGGAGGAGCAGACTTGGGTAGGTGTGTGTAGCTTACATACAGGCAGTATCTCGTCGTGGGCGAATAGCAGGAGCCAGCAGGTAACCAAGGAACGGAAAAGGGGAGGGGGAAGAGGAAAGCACGGGGTCTACGATGCCTATCAGTGACGCAGAACTTGACGACGCCGTGGAATTGGCGTTGCGCGCTGCTCATTTCGCAGCCTTTATCATTGAGAGGGCGATGTCAGAGCGGGAAAGTGCACTTTTGGACATCACCAGTAAGGCGAGTTCGGTGGATCTCGTGACGCAGTACGACAAACAGTGTGAGGAGGAGGTTATAGCAATTCTTCGTGCCGGGACGCCGTATTACGATATACTCAGCGAGGAAACTCACGCCAGCGTGGAGCTCAGCGATAAACCCACGTGGATCGTGGACCCTATAGATGGCACCACAAGTTTTATTCACGGTCTCTTTGACTGTAGTGTGTCCATTGCTCTGGTTGTTGATAAAGAGCCGATCCTCGGTGTTGTTAGTGCGCCGCGGCTTCACGAGGTTTACTCGGCTGCCCAGGGCCGTGGGGCGTATTGCAACGGACAACGTATTCACGTTTCAGAGACACGCACACTTCAAGAATCTGTTGTTCTCTTGCACATGGCTGTTAACCGTACTGAGCCTGCGGTGAAGAGTTATATTTCCATGCAAAAGGAGCTTGCCAGCATTCCTGTTCGTGGAGTCCGAAATTACGGTTCAGCAGCACTTGACATGTGCTTTGTTGCTGGCGGTAGGGCGGAACTGTACTTCGAGGTGGGCACATATGCTTGGGACATCGCTGCTGCTACCATCATTGTTCGTGAGGCAGGTGGTGTGGTTCACAATATCGACAACGCACAGTCCCTTGATCTTATGTCACGTGGGTTCTGCTGCGCCAACTCGCTGGAGCTCTCCAAGGTAGGGATTGAACTTTCTAGTAAGCACCATTACAAAGAGACCACATTGGGGACTTAGCTGAGCTTGCAGAGAATCATTTCTATTTCTTGATTCTTACCTTAATGGGTGTATAGATTTTTTTTTTTTTGAGATGGGGTGATAGCCAACAAAAGTATGTGGGGGGCCGCGTTTCTTTTCATCTTTTTTACAGGGCCTCTGGAAATGAATGTGCGCTCGGCTGAGGGGGTGGAGTGGGGGCAATAGTTGATGACACGTCCAGGTGAACTCTGCTGTTGTTTTTAATTTTTACATGGTTTTGCTTCGCAAAGACACCGCGTTGGAAGGCAGCGCGAGTGTAGTTCTGTCTTCCCGCCGTAACATCCGCTGCGGATGCGCTTCACGCGGAAGGGGCGTCTGGCGGTGGCGGGGCCCCACAGGCCGCCGCTTTGGTAGCTCCAAGCTAGTCTTCTGTCATCGTGGGCATCCGACTTTTGAAATTGTTTACCTGAATGCGTTTTTGTGTTTGCTTGTGTGGGCTTTGGGCAAAGAGGGAGAAGGAAAATAACTCCGCCGCCGTGGAGAGTGCAAGGTGCGTCGAACCAGACCATACTTTTCCGTTGTGGGTATCGCTTTCTCCCTCTCTTTTTTCCTTTTTAGGAATTTGAGGGAAAAGGCCGTATTCGGGCGGGGGACATATATATATATATACACATAACATATATGTATGGGCTCTGCTTGCTTACTTCCTGCTCGTTTCTTTCTTCTTCAAGTTTGCCAGTTTTTCTCCACACTTCTGCGCGTAATTCTCCTTTTATTTTCATTTCTCTTAGTCTGCTCTCTCTAGCACTATTATCTTTGGCTGTACAAATTAGGGAGACCGCAAAGCCAAAGCATTGTTCCTTGCCCCTCGTGTGCAGCTTTCCATCCGTTGTTTGCTAGCTAGCTTTGTTTTTTTTTTTTTCGTGTGCGTCCGCCCTGTTTTTTTTTTTTTTTGAGTTTCTTCTCAACGCGTCATGACGTCCACCAGTCATGACCGGGAGGTGCAGATGGCGATTATTCAGAGCGAAATTGAGGCCTCACCGCTTCTTACTGACCCCGTGGAGGTGTTGTCGGAAACGTGTAGCCTTGTTAAGGACTTTGCCAACAATTCCTTGATCTTCCCAAAAGTTCTTTCACTATTTGCACCGGACAATGACGACCGCTACAGCGGCATTCGGTACGCCCGACGTGATGGGAACTGCTTCTTCCGTTGTGCTGTCTTCGGCCTCCTGGAGGCGTTGCTCCGCGATAGAGCGCTTGCGGCGAAGTACGTGGAACAGGCTAAGGATCTTCACACGAGGCTACTGAAGGATTATGGTGAGTTTGTGGAGGACTTCTGCGATGCGGCGATTTCCGCCATTGCCAAAATCGAAGCAGGAATCTGTACGACATCAGAGGAGCTGTATGCGATGACGAACTCACGTGACTTTGAGTACGCGCTTTACTTTTATCGCTACGCTGTTTCCAATTACATACGCAGCCATAAAGATGACTTTCTTCCGTTTGTGATGGGCCTTAACTACGAAAACGTTGATGACTTTTGTCGTGCCGAAATTGATGCGGTTTCAAGCGAAAGCGATCACATGCAGGTGGTGGCGTTCGCCAAGTGCTTCAATGTGTGCATCGTTGTGGAGTACTTGGACGGCAGCGTGGGTACGCGCACTACGCGTCACTCCTTTGCTGGTGCCTCTAGTGACGCCAACGACGCCACATGTGTTGTGCTGACGCTGTTGTACCGCCCGGGGCACTACGACCTACTGTACAAGTGAGAATTTTCCCCCTCTGTGGAGATTTGAATAGGCCCGGAGGTAATTATACATGGCTGGGGCCTCGCTGGATGCTATTCTGCAAGAGAAAAAGAGAGTCAGGCATATATGCGAATAGTATCAAATGACGGTGTGAATTATAACTGCAGTCCATCGAGGGGTACATATCCTCTGATGGCGTTAACAAATTTCGGATGGGCTACATGGGAATCATTGTACCGTTCCTTTCGTCTCCTCACATTCTTGTCTTTTTCCACAATCTAAGGGCCGTCAGTTGCGGGGGAGGAGGAAGAAGAGGCGAAGGAAAAAGCGCATACAGAGAGACACGTCTACTGCGGTAGTAAACACGACACAAGAGACGCGTAACGAAAATAAACCTACATATATATATATATATATATATAGGTTTATGTATAGCGTGCACCAATGAAGAAGTGGTGGACTGATGCCTCACGAGAAGAGCAGTCGTTTGCTTTGAGTCACGCTAACGACGGCCGCGGCGGTTCAGAATCCTCTGCAGCACCGGCGGCTGCTGAGGATTTTTTTGGTGGGATGAAAGTTGTGCGCACACGCCACAAGAGATCGGCAGCAAGTACGGCAGGGTCACACACGCCTCGCGGTAACTCCTCCGTTTCTGTGCAGCTTAAAAAATATGCTTCACCCGTGGCATCCGCGGCGGAGTCGAGCCCATTTTTTATGCGCTTTGAAATGCCTTCGAGTACCGTGCAGGACGAGGTGGAGACACCGCAAGTCACGCAAATGCGCCACCGGCTGGAACGTTTTTTTGAGGTTTACGATCCGTCAAAGTTGTCCCAGGTGGAGAACACCATAAAGGCTTTTGTGGGAAGGGAGGAGGAACTGTTCATGCAGCTCGTCTCAAACTATGGCCCGGAGCCTACAGAATTGAAGGCGAGTGCCCTTCCGACAGGGGAGAAAGTGCTTCCTCCAGGCAGTGCGAGCGAGACAGAGTCGGCGTTTGATTTTATTTCTAGCGGATTGAAGAAGCAGCGCTGTGACAAACGAGAGGGTGTTGCTGCAAAGACACAATCTTCGGTCGTTGGCTCTTCTTACATGCATAGTAAGGACGCTGCGGACTTGAACTCGCGGCAAATGTCAAGGAACGGGGATTGTACGCTTCAGGAAGTGGTGGACGACGTCAAACCTGCATTTGACTTTATTGTGTCAAGAAAGGCAGGAACAGCCTCAAGTGCTTACTTTGTGCCATCTGCTGCTGTTGCGGCTCTCAATCTGGTACCTGAGTCCATTGCTGAAGGGAACGACGAAGCAGTAGTAAGAGATGCAGAAGGCATGAAGGCAGAAGCAGAAGCAACACCGCATGTGTGTCGAAATTTCTTGGAGTTGAACAAAGATAACAACAACATGGAAGACGGCACCGTAGTGGAGGAGAATGACAAGTCCTCTCGCAGCAGAGACAGCAAGGGCAGTAGGGGCAGTAATAGTAGCCGCAACAAAGTTGCTAGCAGCGACGCGGAGAGCGAGCCTGAGACAATTTGGGATCGTCAACGGCGTGAAGTTCAGGACTTGCAAGGTGATGTTCTGCTGGCCCGGACGAAACTCTCACTTGTGCTGGATGAGATCCGCTCGTCCATTGAGCGGCGTCGTGATTGTATGGCGACAGTGAGCAAAATTGAGAACCGTATTGAACAGTGTGTGGCGCAGGAGGCGTTTGAGGAGGCGGCCTTGCTTAGCGACGAGCTAGAGCAGCTTAGTTCACGGGTGGCGGAGCTCGACGGGGCGCCTGTGCGGCTGCTAACATCCCTAAACCAACAGTGTGATGCGACGGTGAAGGTGGTACAGTCTCTTGCGCAGCTGTTGCAGCGACATCGACAGGAGCTCATGGATTCCAAAGACGATGCAGATCGGCGTGTGAAGAAATTTATTAAAGACGTGAAAGAAAGCCTGGAGACTCGGAAGGAGCAGCTGGGCGCCGCCTTTGAGCGGGCGAGGCGTCTGGAGGAAAGCGCGAGGCGGGAGCAAAGTAGTCTCAGGGAGCGAAAGACAACGCTAAGGGAGAAAATGTTGCGGCAAAGCGAAGAGCTGCAGACACTGCAGGGGCGGATTTCGCAAGAAAAGATGGAGGTTGACGCCGAGATTGCCGTGCTTGAGGCAAAACTTGCCACACTGCGTCAGAAAAGTGCGGAAAAGATGGCGGAGCTGGAGGATGTGACATCAACCTTGGCGCGCATGGGGGCTGAGCAGGAATCGATGGAGCGTGACATTGACAACTTTTTCAACGAGGAGGAGAAACGAATACGTGGGGTTACCGCCGACATGGAGCAACTGCAGAAGGAGAGCGACGTGCTTCGGGTGGAGGAGGAGGCGTTTGACACCAAGCGGGAGTCGATGCTATCGGAGCTTGAGAATGATGTGATGAGAATTGAGGGCTACGAGCAGCGACGGAGGCTGCTCGAGACAGTGACCCTTTTAGATTTGCAGAAGTATACCAACGCCGTGGTGGAACTCCTGCAACTGCGGAATGCTGGCCGTGGCGTTTTGTTTGCCGCGCCCTCATTGACATTGTCCGGGGCCGAGGCGGGGGAGCCACAGGAAGAAGAGGAAGAGGAAGAGGGAGAGGAGGAGGAGGAGGAGTGGCCTCTCTTGCATGTGAGCAGATTGCAGAAGCAACTGTCTACGCTCAATGCGGATGACGTGACGTGCGAGGCGCTGGTCGCGTCGCTAGGGGCGCAGCTGGCGGAGATGCGAAACAACATCCCGCTCCTGGAGGCGGTGAAGAAGAGTGCGGCGACAGCATTGCGATTCAAGGAAGCTCAGCTCAAAGCGGACGAGATACGGCGTTTGACGGCGTCGATAGCTGAATACACCGCCGCAATTGATGCCGCTCAGGAGCGAATGCGGGCCAACGCTTTAAAACGTTCCTCGCTACAAAAGAAGATCACTGAGGAGCGTGCCAAGGCGGCAGTACGGATGCGGGGGTTTCTTGCCAGCTACCGTGATGCACTTGAAGCGGCGGCGATGGCTACATCGGCAAATGCCACTCCGAACGTTTTGCAGCTTGCGCCAAACGACCAGGGCCACGACGATCTGGCAGAGGCTATGCAGCGCTTGATGACCACGCTGCGGCAGGAGTGCTCGGAGATGTCGTTTGCGGAACAAGAAGAGAATGCAGCCGGTGGGGATGATTCTCTGGAGGAAATTCTCAACGGGACGACGACGAGCGGGGGGAATGTAAATTTGGATGAACAGGAAGTATAGGATGCCTTGCTGCGGGAACTCAGGTGGTGTGAGAGAATGTGAAATGACTACCGCCTCGTATTGGCGAGACCCGCTTGTTTGTGGAACTCATTTATGACATGCATCACACCTTATATCTGTGGATGCATGCTTTATATACCTCCAAGTGGAGTGTGTGTACGTGTGGATAATACTTTCTGTCTTCTTTTTTTTCCCCCCCCTTTCCTCCCTGTGGTTTGCGTCGATTTGTTTCGTTTGTGTGTGTGTGTGTGTGTTTGCCCAGTTCCTTACGTTTTCTCATTTTTTTTCGTGGAGGCGCTTCGACCACGCAATCAAACTTTGAAGTGTCATGGCGTTGGAGGGGGATGCAACAAAAATAAAATATGTTGTAAAGGTTAAATATTTACCTGTTTTGCTTATTTTTAGTTACGGTGATGAGGAGTTAGCTGGATGGCCCTTCCTACCTCTTTTCAAGTGGCCCATCCAGTGCCTGCATCCTCGCATCCGTGTACCTCTTCGTGTAGGTACGTACTTCCACCCGTTTGAAACATTTTTTTTCTTTTTTTTCTTGTGATGAACCCACCCATTTTATGGGTGCATACACCCACACACCCACACATACTTGTATGCATGACACAGGCGGGCGAGACGTGGTGATGCCATGTTTTAAAAGACTGACGCAGTCATCGCATGTCCAGGGATTCTTTTATTTCTCTCTGCAACGCATATCAAGGGAGTTAGGTGAAGAAACGTGTTGGCTCATGGCGATGCTTCGTCCGGCAGCGATGAGTTTTTTTCCTTCTTTTGGAGCACGTTCATCTCAAACGGTTTTGTTGTGTGGATTGCAACCTATAAATATGCTCCTTTACTGACGTCTATCTTGGCCATCCTAGTGAACTGTATTTTACACCTCTTTTTTCAGTTTGTCTTTTCAATGCTACGAGAGGAGTATCATTGGGGCATGCATACGTGGCAGGATGGGAAGGAGATTCCTTGTAGTCATGACGTGGTTTGGGCGTTGAGTTTGTTCTATCACATAGCTGCATCCTTCTCGGGATAGCTGTGATTGGTTACAGGCTGGCGGCTATTGCTACAGATGCCTTGATTGACTCCTGTCTGCTGACCTATAATGAGGCAGTTCAGTGCAGAGCCGGTTTTCATTGCCTGTTTCAAGGATACCAGTCGTTGATTGCGTTATACCCTACGCGAGGTTGTTTATGTTACTTTTGGTGTGTTGTGTCACTGGGTTTATAATAGGCATCCTTCACAGCCATTCACTTATACATTGGGAACATGAAGGCAACAATGTTTTTTTTTGTTTTCCTTTTTGTTGCCACAATGTCTCTGTTAGTGGTGGCGCTTATCCGGAGCCATTATTGCAACGTGCGTGATTCCTTGGGGTCTGCCATGACGCGATGGTGGCGTAAGGCGGCGCCACGCTTACGGCATTCCTAGTTGCATGTGCTTGCGCTGTACTGTACGTACATCTCCTGGGTAAAGGGCTACGGCCGTGGTGTTGCACGTTTCTGCGAGGGAGTGCTGTATGTCAACACGCTTTATGTTGTCTTGCTGCTGGGAAGCCGGCCAACGGTGTTCTTTTACAAACTTGCAATCTACACAGCGGCAGCGGCGCGGGTGCTGAGACGGCGGATCGGACTTGCTTGTTACGTGTTGTTTCTGACCTCTGTAGTAGTTTCCTCCGTGGATTTTCTCTCTCCGACACTTCTGCTTGTGCGGGTGCTGTGTGTTTGCGGCATTTTCGGCCTTGTTGTTGGGCGGTGGCGCGGGTTGGATGATGGTCGACGGCCGCAGGAGGGTTACCCCGGGTAGTGCGGCGGGGAAGCGGAACTTGTTTCTTCCACGATGGCCTCCACGACGCCAAACAACACCGGAGACCCTAAGTATTCCTGCCATGGTGACAGATGGGCACAACGAGACCGTTTCTACCGTCCGGGTGTGTTGCTGCGCGCCTTTTATCGGTTATCTTTGGCGTCGGTTGTTGCGCTCGTCCTCGGACTCGCTCTCTTGGTGAGTGTGAAGCGCCCCGGTTTTGAGGGCGTCGCGCCAACCCGATGCGAAGGCAACAGCAGGGGAAAGCGGATCCGTGTGACGGCACGCCACATGGTCGCTGACATCCACGGTCTGCCTCCCCACGAGGACCTCAAAAAGTTGGTGCACGAGGCAAATGAGGCAAAGTATGGCGGGACTCGCCACTCCGGACTCTGCTCGAACCTGTGGGCTGACAGTCTGTACGCCGCGCACCTTGCGTACTCCTCACTCATGGCCTACTTGCCTCAATACTCAGCGGATTTTCTCACAACGCCTAATTTTTACCGGCGCTTCCGCGATGGTGGATCGGACTGGGTGGCGGTTCCCACAAGCCACACATATGACCGTGCTGTGTTCCGTCACCTTTACTTGCCGTGCAAAAACACCTCCGTGATTGCTGTGCGAGGGACCGATATCACTTCACCGTTTGATTTCATGCAGAATCTGCTGCTTTTCAGTGAGATACTAATTTTCAAGCTGTTGGCAAGCTTCCTCCCACAGAGTGGTCTCATTCCGGAGAGCGTCATTTCCGACTACGTGGCAGCATCGAGCGTGATAAGCTCGATTACCCCTTGTAGGGGAATTGGCGAATGACTACTACCACCTACATGTGGAGGAGTACTTGTACACTGTCACCTCACAACATATTATTTTTACGAGCCACCACCCTTGGTGGTGCCGTGGCACAAATTGTGGTGGCTCACACAGACGGCGTCCTGGCGTCGCATTTAGCATTCCCGGGATCAATCTCATGTGGAAGAGGTTGCAGATTGACTTTGACGCCGTTGACGGCATTCATAACGAATGTGATTGTGTTGAATGACTTCACTCTGGATTTTGATACCCCTGGTGGGACGGTGCACCGTATCTTGTGTGAGCACCAAACGGCTGAAGTATGCCACTCCATACAACTTCATGTCATCCGCATGTGGGCAGTGTGCACGCCGTATCTTGCACGGACTGTTATTAACGGCACCTACACTTTGACTGGGTAGAAAGGAGAAGTTGTAGAGAGGAGTTAATGTGTGCATGACTTTATGCGTTGTACACAAATGTTATGCTTCTGAGATGCAGCTATGAAAATTTAAACGTCTTGGCGTAAGAGCCATACAAGAAGTCTTACAGGAATACAAAAAAAAAAAAAGAAGAATATCACGGGCTCACTGAATAATTCAACGACGACGGCCAGTCCGCTCTTTTAGTCTTCTCATCCAACCGAGAGTGTCACCGAGAAATAAAATAAAATAGAAACAAGGGAATGTAGACTATATCACATCCAGGTATGTGCGCGACCGTGTACGTACTGCCACTGCCAGTTTCTTTTTTTTTTTTTCTTTATTCTTTTATTTGTAATATGTGCCTGTGTGTGTGTCTGTGTGTTTGAGCTGTGCCGGTCGAACCTTTTGTTTTGTATTTCTGTTTGGTTTGTGCTGTGCTTGTAGGAGATCCTCGAATCGCTCTAGCAATGCCGACATTGCCAGAGGAGCGGCAGCAGCAGCAGGAGCAGCAGCAGCCGGGGCTTTCGAAGGAGGAGACGGCGGATGACACGGTTGCGTCTAATTATATCAAGACGGAGGTTGGTGAAATGAATACGGTTGACTCGATGTGCCCTAAATGCGGTGAAAACGGCGCGACACGTCTGATGATCACAAATGTGCCACATTTTAAGGAAGTTATCGTGAGTAGCTTTGAGTGCCCGCACTGTGGTGAGAGGAATAATGAGGTGTCGTTTGGCGGCACCTTTGGCCCCAAGGCGGTTCGCTATGAACTTGAAGTAAAGACGAAAAAAGATTTGGATCGCCAAGTTGTCAAGTCAGATTTTGCGACTGTTCGAATTCCTCAGCTGGATTTGGAAATTCCGCCAGAGTCGCAACGAGGCATTCTTAACACTGTTGAAGGGTTTTTGGAGCAAACCGAAACTGGGCTTCAGCTACAGCAGCCACTGCGTCGCATTCAGGAACCGGAGTTATATGAAAAACTAGAGAAATTTTGTCAAAGGCTACGGGAGTACCGCACTGGCGATATTCCCTTTACCTTCACCATTGATGATCCCGCCGGAAATAGCTACGTTGAGGCCTACTATGACTACTATCACCCCACCATTGACCCTCAGCTAACGCACTACGAAAAGGAACGGACAGATGTGGAACGACAGATATTGGGGCTGGCGGTTGACTACAACACACGGAGAGACGAGGAGCAAGAGCGTGTGGTGGAGGAGGGACACTTTGACGATGTGATGCGCATGGAAACAGAGTGCCCTGCCTGCAAGAAGCAGGGATTTATCAATATGCAACAAATTGACATTCCGTACTTTAAAGAAACTGTCATCATGGCATTTCGTTGTGAATTCTGCGGCTATAAAAGTAATGAGGTAAAGTCGGGGGGAAAAGTTTCTGACACGGGTCTGAAGATTGAGCTGCGTGTTGAAGCGGAGGACGACCTGAAGCGGGATGTTCTCAAGTCTGAAACTGCCACGCTGAATATTCCAGAGGTGGCGCTGGAGGTGGCGCCCGGCACGTTGGGGGGTTTTTTCTCCACTGTGGAGGGGACCATCATGATGGTGCGAGATCAGCTACGCAACCTGCCGCAGGCAGAGTTTGCAAAGGGAGACTCCGCCGACACAGATGGGGAGTCGAAGACGTTAATGGAGTTTGTGAAGGAACTCGATGACCTGCTGCAGATGAAGCGGCCTTTTACGTTTATCCTTGACGATCCTTTGGCGAACATTTACGTGCAAAACCCGCGTGAGCATCTGGCACCACCGGAGAACCAAGACCCACGGCTTACCAAGACGTCCTACGTGCGGACCTACGAGCAGGATGAGGATCTTGGATTTCATCAAATGAAAGTTGACTGACGCGGCGGAAATTTTCTCTTGTTTCTTTGTTTGTTTTTGTGTTGAAGGAATACGGCGAAGGAAATACACGTTCAAAAACTAAAAAAAACTAAAAACAAAACAAAAAAAAAGGCAACGGAGAAATGGAGACAAACAAATAAAGCGCCCATAACTTTTTTTTTTTTTTCTAGTTAACGAGGGGCTCATCACCACACGTCGTTAGACATGGCTGCCGCTGCTGCTGGTCGTGACATACGTACAGTTGCGTGTATGTATGCGCATATGCACACGCATGGGTGAGTTTTATTTTTGTTTTTATTGCGGTCTTGCGTTTTCGTGCATGTGAAGTGCTTTTATTTTGTTGTGTGTGTGTGTGTGTCTGCACCTTATATGGTTCCTTGTTTTTTTGTTGTACGTGAAGTGGGTGTATTGTCTCGTGATTTTCGCTGGGTGTGTGCTGGGGGACTTGTGCTTAGGTGTCTTTAGCAATGGCCTTTGAGCTACGGCGGAGGCTCTGTGTGATCGCCGACTACTTGGACGAGGGTGAGGCACTTTTTAATGAGACCTTTGCAAATAAACATGACGACGACACCATGCCATGTCAGGAGAGCCATCAGTCGACGGAGTCCACGTTCTCCGCGTTGATGCCTACATCCCTTGCAACAGTGCCGGATGAGTTGCGAATGACAAACGAAGTCCAACGCATACTGCGCACTGGACGCGAAGTTCATGAACGTGTTAGGGATGTACTGCGGGAGGCGGCAATGAATCCCGCCTTTACATTTGCAGCTCTTCGCTGCTGATCTGTGTGCGCGGTGAGGCGGAATGCCTTTCTATACCTTTTTGTTCGGTTCACTTCCAACCACTAATAATAACTTTGAAGCGGAAAGAAGAGCGCTGCTGCTGCCACCGCCGCTGTTTCACATGCGAATCCTCCTCTTTTTTTTGTATTTTTGCTGTGCAGGCAATACCTCTCTTGCTCCTCCCTACAATTGCTGCCACCACCACCAACAGCAGCACACACACACACACACACACACACACACACACAGGTGAGTGAATTGGCGAGACTCAATGAGTCTGGACCACCGCGCAGTGCAGAGCGCCACTGCTATTGAGCGTGATTACACGAAGCTTTTAGATGTTTCCCTTTCTCTGGAAAAGGAAATAGAAAAGTACTACCTGCACGAGGAGGCTGCGATTCGCGAACGTGTCTTGCTGCTCGATCAAATTCAGAGCACCATTGCGGACGAGCGGCGATGCCTTGAGATTGATCACCAGCAGTGCCGCCTACAGATCAGTGCTGCTCGAAAGAATCATCTGACGTTGCAGTGTGACCAGACAAAATTCTCACAGGCGGTTAGCCGTGCAAGTTCTGTGCTGGACAAGGAGGAAAAGAACTTGGAAGAGCGGCTTGCGTGGGTAAATGAGCGCTTACGTGAGGAGGCGCAGGAGCTGGAGCTTCTCGCGGAGGGACACGATCGGTTTGAGAGAGATGAGCGGGCGATGGAGCGACGCGAGCTTCAACAGTTTAACGCGGAGCAGAGCCTAGAGAAGGCGATGCGGGAGCTCAAAGCGCTCGAGAACGAACTTGAAGAGCGGAAACGGGTGTTAGAAAAAAAACATGAGACTATCTCCGAGTGGAATCAATCACTTGAGAGCCGCGAGAGGGAGCTCTCGCGTTGCCAGGAGGATTTTAGAGAAGATTTGAGACAACTTGAGGAGGATGAAAAGTTTTTTGGCGTATATAGCGGCAACAGTAATGTGGTGCCCATGGTGTCCCAGCGGGAAGTTATGGATGACCATGACATGACAATTGAGAAGGAGGCTCAATGCGAGGAAATTGACGTGGATGAGGACGAGTATCACTCTGAGTGAAACACCAACGAGGGAGTAATTTTTTTTCTTCCTTTGGATGGTACTACCGCTTTATTTCTTTGGAGGTTTTGAGCCGCTTTCTGTTCTTTTTTCTTTTCTTTTTTTCTTTTTTTTTTCTCTGTGTCTCTATTATTATTGTTTGTGTCCATCTCTCCCTATTTCTCTCTCACTGTATTGCCGCCGCTTTTTGGTTTCTTTGTTTGCGGGGAAATGAGGCGGGATGGTGTGTTGTTCGTCGTGCTGTGTGCCAGCTGGTGGCAGCGGTGAGTGGAGCCGCCAGAGCGGGAAGGGCACGCGCAGGGTGACCACCCACGAAGACGTCCACGAACGTTTATTTGTCTTGTCACGGCGGCGGAAGTGCACTTGCCAGGCGCCTCTTCGTGTGGATGAGGATGACAGCGATGACAACAACTGCACCTTCACGCCTGCAATTAACCGCACACATGAGGCACTGCTTGCTCGATGGGCGGAGGGTGTAACTGTGTTTGAGCGGCTTTACGGCAATGCACTTTATTTACAGCGGCGAAGGCAACAGCTGCAAGAGTCAATGGCTCTCGAGAGAGGCTACCCAGTGCGGTCCGCATTTACGTCAAGGAGTTGGTCTTTGGCGGCGGCGCCGCAGCCAGAATCCGTGGTCTACGAGGCACCCCACGGTGTCACTAGCAATATGTTAGTGAAGAGTGGGACGAGAGTGAGGTCACCCCTTTGCTTGCAGGAGAAGGAGCAACGAGGGCGTCCTACACGTGCGACGATGCGAACTTGATGAATGCAAGTGTCTCACGTGAGTGTGGATGCGATACCAAGTTTTCTAGATGCGCCAATAGTGCTGCTTGAGATACGATTGAGTATCGTAAAGAAATAACGACTGAAACACCATCCCCACCTCTTTACAGTTTTTGTGTGCCACACACAGACACACACCTCTTCTCACTGAGGTGGATGAGGACGCGGTTTCTATCAACTTCCGTGCGGTGCTTTAAAACCATTTTGAGCATCTCTTTGATCATGTCTTCACCCTTGGGACTTCATGTCTTTTGGTAGGCGGATATGACTTTCATGACTCCATTCTGCATTTAGGCAAACGCACGGCACACTGGGGGTACATCCTGAGAAGCAATATTGCGATTACCAACCTTCTTTCAGGACTTAGTTTTATGTATCCCCCCTCCTCCCCGCTTTTTTTTTTTTTTATGTGTGTGCGTGCTTGTATGCGTTCGTGACATTATCTGTGGGTGTTTGCTTCTTGAAGGCCACCCTTTGCGGTCACGTCGACAGGGATGCCATAAGGAGCATTATAGCGAGACGCTTTTCTGCATGCGTTTTAATTCCATTTGTTCTCTTCTTGCCTCTATTGTTTTCTGTGCGTTGACCCCCCCCCCCCCCCCCTCTCAATCTTCTTCAGGGCTGCATCGGGACGGGTTAGTGGTGATCGTCGTTATGGAGGAGCTGCGAAGTATCCATCACTGCGTTCAGCGGGGTCACTTTGAAGAGGTGCTGCTTCGACACGTGTTAAACTTTGCGCGTCATCGTTGCCTTTGCGTCTTTCACAGTCTTCGCTGGCGGTTATTGCTGGGACTTCTTCCGGCAAACGTGGAGGCCGGCAGTTACTGCCAGGTCTGGGCGGAGTGCACCCGTGCTGGGGTGCGGGAATGGAAGGAAGTGAACGAGCACCTTCGACAGCGTCTTGTGGACACGGCGTCTGTGGTGCACCCCGCGGAGAAAAAGGGTCATTTTAATGAAACGGACTCCTCCTTCTCCGACGAGGATGAGGAGAACATGGGCGTTGAGAATCCACTTCTTCCGCCTGAGGGAAGTTCCTACGCGCTGCAGTACGCCGTAGACACGATACGCTCCACTGCACAGAAGGATTTGGATCGACTTCACTGGGAGCTTCCGCTGTTTGAGGAGTCTACTACAAAAAATGCATTGCTGGATATTTTTGTCAATTACTGCCTCCGCCATGACAGTGGGTACAAGCAGGGGATGCACGAGATTGCGGCATTTGTTATGTATCTGACCCACACCGACGCGACACTTCTGGACGAGCTTTTAAAGAGCTCTGAGGAGACTGATCTCGAACTGGTGTGTGCCTTTAAAGGTATATGCCCCCTAGAGAGCGTGACGGCAATGTCTTTTTTCCTGTTCGAGGCCATTATGAATACCTCCGGGCTGCATCTATCCGAGTGGTATTACGCAGGCAAAGATAATGCATCTGATGGCATTGTTGGTGCATCACACAAGACGCAGAAGGAATTATTGGCGGAACTCGACCCGGCTTTGCATCAGCAGATGAATGTGGTGTATGAGATTGAGGCCACGTCGTATTTAATACGTTGGTTGCGTCTTCTTTTTCTTCGAGAGTTTTCCATCCCCCAATGCGCCGACTTGTGGGACGTCTTTCTATCAGAGCGTTTTCTTGCGGGGCAAAGTGAATATCGTCTCAAAAACAGTACCGTTACGATGCTTGCGGCGTCCATGCTATTGTACGTGAAGCAGGATCTCATGGTGGGTCACATTGACGCTCTTAAGCGTCTAATGAAATACCCACCACTGGAGGATGTAGGAAGTTTGTTGGAAATGACAATCACACGAGTAGATCCGCAAAAGCGTGGCATTGGCCGCTACTTTACTCCACCAGAATCCCATGAATTTGTTAGAGTCTTGTTGCCTCCACCGGCGGAAGAAAAAGTTGCATCCCCCGTTAGTCTCTCCCCAATTGAACTCATGAACCAACAAGGCCGCATCTTGGCGTCTATTATTGAGCGCCTTGAAATGGGGCAGGCATCGTCACCTAGCGCACTCCCTGATGACGTGGGGCACAATGCCGGGGATCACGCTCGCACCATTGAGGAACTTAAAATGGTACGTGATGCTCTTTTGTACACGACTGGGAACAACGGTGATTGAAGATGGTGGAGAGAAGAGGAGGAGGAGGAGGGGAGGGAAATCGCCAGACGCACACAGGCATAGGCCTTCACACATCCAAAGAAGGAGGGTAGCGAAACACGACTTTTTTTTGACTCTGTTGGCTTGAAGAAGATTCTTTTTTTTTTTTGTCTCTCTTTCTTTAGCCTCTCTTTTTCCCTCCTTTCGTTGTATGTGATGCGATTGCCACTGTCCTCCCTAATTTTTCCTTTCATTTGTGTGCGCTTTTTTTTTTGTAGCCCCCTTCTTTCCAGCATCCATAAAATGTCTTCCGTCGTCGGAAGGGTTTCGTTTTGGATTATCCACGCCTTTGTACATGTCATCCATATTTATATCCCCCGTCTCCATCGCATCGTCAAAATAATCATGGGTGAGGAGAGCTGGAACGAGGCCGGACAACAGATTAATATTTTGGCTGATGAATCCACGATTGGAGCTCTTTTGGATTTTGAGGGCATATCTGATTTCCACTACACCGCTCCTCCATATAATGGGCATATAAGTACTGCGCTCTGTAGCCTGCGCCCATCAAAACCGATTAAATACACACGAGAGGTGGTTGACGGTGCTGATGGCAATCCCATCTGCCTTGACTGGCTTTTTGTGGATGAAAAACATGGTCCAGCAAACGGCATCATGATTATTTTTCCAGGTCTTGCTTCTTGGTCTCAGACCAACTACGTTCAACATTATGTATCACATGCGCATGACAAAGGCTTTCATTGTTGCGTGTTCAACACACGGGGAATGGGTGACACCCCATTGACACAACCCCGACTCATGTCTGCGGCATGGACGGAGGACGTTCGATGTGTTACGCGCACAGCCCTTTCAAAAAGGGCACTTTCGTTAAGGTTTGGTAAAACGGTTGGAAACACATGGGGCGTTGGCTTTAGTCTGGGTGGGGTTGTCTTGGCAAAGTACTTGGATGAAGAAGGAAAAAATGGGCCTAAAGAACTGCTCCCGTTTGACGCAGCCCTTATTATTAACAGTCCATTGGATACATTGGCCTCACAGGCGAATATGATGAAGCCAAAAAATGCTCTTTACCATAAAACTCTGACTGGAGGTCTTGTGCGCTACGCCATTCGTCACATTGAAATGATCAAGCAACTACCGGGGGTGAGTGACGACGCCATTCGCAAGGACACGCTGCGGTTCTTAAAAAACTTGAGGAACATCTATGAATTTGACGTCCACATCACAGCACCCCACAATGGTTTCTCCAACCCTGAAGAGTATTACGCCGCGGTAAACACACTGACGTCGCTTCGACAGTGTAAGATACCCACTCTTTGTGTAATAGCTCGTGACGACCCCGTCACGGGTGACCCACCAATAACACAAATGAGAGAGTTGGTTAGCGCCAACAAACTTGTCGCCTTTCTTGAACTTCCTCGCGGAGGACACTTGGGGTACATTGGATCCCCGCTTGAAGAGTGGCGTGGAGCGCCCTCATTTATGGAAGTCCTCACGTGTAATATATGTAAGGCGTCTCAAAGAAATGAATGGCTGCGGACACAAGCAGCAGGGCAGGGGAAAATTTGATCTCAAGGGTATTTTGCTTTTTAACCATCTTTCTCTATTTTGGGGTGTTCCAAACAGTAGAGTGAGGAGAAATGTGTCGTTGACATTGCTGATATGAGAACGGGGCTTTGTGCTTTTTTTTTTAAATGATCGCTTCATTGGGTTTGAAGCTGTACAAGTAGTACCTTTTTTTTTCTCCTTTCTTTTGCAAACTATCAGTAACTGTCGCATACAATGACTTGCTTTCCACGTAGCCTTTTATATGGGAAGATGTGCGTCCTCGACAGAAAGGGGAGAACAACAAGAAATAAAAATAAAACACATGTACAGAGTGGAGTAAATGCAGCCCCCCAAAGAAGGGAGGTGGCGCCCTCTCGTGAGAAAAGAGAGATAACGATTTTTTTGTAATGCATCCTACAAATGAAAAACACATACCTTTGAAATAGACTGTAAGGTATGCATTTTTTTTTTCTCTCCTCTGCAGTTTTCCCTTTCCATGTGTATTCCTCTCTTAAGCAGGGATGTAGAAGGAAAACGACCAAAAGTGCTACTTGCTGCTGTGCGTTTTGATGGCTCTGCAGTCACCATCAGCAACACACACACACACACACACACACACACACACACACTGTGC
>NW_021705966.1:30552-33073 GCF_003719475.1 Trypanosoma rangeli
GTAGCTACTTGTCTGCTGTGCGTTTTGTATGGCGTCTGCAGTCACCACTCAGCACACACACACACACACACACACACACACACACACAACTGTTGCGGCCTGAGCGGATCCACCGCAAGGAAGGAAGGAAAAGAATGACCGAGTGAGCAGCACATGCTCAAGATGTCCCGGCGTTTGTTTTCTTATTCGGTGCAGTTGCCTCTTCTCTGCGTGCTGTTGATATGCTTTGGAGGCACTTGTGCACGCTGAAGGGACTGAGTCGAAGGAGTTTGAACTCTTCAAGTTGGGGAACGATGTGGTGCTCTCCGCTGGAGAAGGGGGAAAATTGAACAACGTCACAAGAGCGTTTCCTCCTTCCAATGCCATTCCCTCGTTGAGGCGGATGGTGTGATGGTTGCGCTTGCTCTGGCTGCCTACAATGACTGCGGCGCCGTGTATGCTGACATTTGGGCAAAGTTGCAGCCATACAGAGACGGCAATAAGTTTGTACAAGACGCTACTCGGGAAGAAAGGCGGGAAACGCAGCGTGTGACCAAACTTTTTGAAGAAGAGGGTCGCGATAGCCGAGTGCCGAGCCCCAAGGCTGTGGTGAAGGAAAACAAAAATATTTTTTCTTGTTGTGTCAAGCAGCACCTTGACCGACACCATCTCGAACTCTTTGCTGCGTGGGTTCCACAGGCATTTTGGGTTGGTTGTTGGTGAGGTTCAGAAGACTGCGGGGAAGGATGGGAAACAAGTCTTATGGAGGAAGATCAGCTTTCCGAAGTCTACGCATGACGCGCCGATGCAGTAGCATTCGTAGGAGGGGCTGGAAGCTGTTGCTGGGCCCAGAGGCACTGTAGTTGGGGGCAGTGCGATTGTCTTTCCTCTTGTGGCAACTAAATACCGCCACGAAGGAGGAATGACACATGCCTGCACCGTCATCTACACTGAAAGCGATGTCGGGAGTCGGAAATTGTCCGAGGAAGCTGAGATTTCCAATGACTGCGCTTTTGCCACGCTTTTCGCGTGGGAGGGGAAAGTCGTCATGGTCACTGTAATCTCTTCTTCCTCGTGGCGGCGCAGGGTGTACGAATCCGCTGACAATGGGAAGACGTGGACAGAGGCTACCGGGCTACTCTTGCGCCTGCTGCAAGACGCATACACATTGCGGGACCTCTACGATTTTGTGGGGCTCTTGACAGCAACCATTGAAGAGAGAACTGTGCTGCTGTGCACCGAAGTGGTGTCGCTCATTCGTAATGCACGGGGAGAGGCCATTCCATTCAGTGCCGAACACAAAGTAATCCGTCACTGACCCTCTGGTGGGGCTAATATCTATGATGTTGGGCCAATATCGGCTGATGATGCGAGGATTCCCTCTATTAGCTCGTTGCTGTACGCAAAAGATAGGTTGTTTGCCCTCTACTTGGAGAAAAGTGAGCGTGCAATGCTGCAGAGTTGCGTTTTCACCTCCCTCCCGGAGCAACTGCGGCACATCAAGACTGTGCTGAACAAATGGAAAGAGATGAATGACATGGCTTCAACGCTTTGGGACTCCACCACCACTGCCTGCGTCGGTTCTGTGCCAACGGCCGGGCTAGTTTTTTTTGTCTAAGAATGCGAACACTACTCACTGGAATGACGAGTACCTTGGGGTCAGCGCCACGGTGTCTACGGGAACGACGACGAAGGTTGAGAATGGCTTC
Source organism: Trypanosoma rangeli (assembly GCF_003719475.1). Classification (NCBI taxonomy): domain Eukaryota; phylum Euglenozoa; class Kinetoplastea; order Trypanosomatida; family Trypanosomatidae; genus Trypanosoma; species Trypanosoma rangeli. Next base: position 32,241 of record NW_021705966.1, read on the forward strand.
CAGTTGGCAGGGCGTGGTGCACGGATTGTGTGGCCAATGGGCAGGCAGGAGGATAATCCAGTGCAGAGTTATGTGGGTGAGGAGCTGACGCTTGTGGCGACGGTGACCATCAGCAAAGTTCCAACGGGCCTCACTTCGTTGCTGGGCGTGAACACGGTGGGTGGCCCCAACGGGAAGTATCTGGGGCTGTGGTACGACGAACGTTAGCACTGGAAGACGATGCTTGGGGAAGAGGAGAATGCACCAGCGGTTACGTGGGAGGTGGGGACGGCGTACCAAGTGGCGCTCACGGTGCAGAAAGCCGGCTGCTCGGCGTACGTCGACGGGCAGCTTGTGGGGAGTTTGGGGGATCAAGGCGCATCTCCTTTGGAAGCCCCACATTCCTCTGGAGTTGGTCTTGCGCGGCCTCTGCTGGGAATGTCACCTGAAATGATCTCAGACATCTACTTTGGGGGTTACGGGGACGGCACCGAGGAAGACGCAGGGAGCCACGTGACGGTGACGAACGTCTTGCTGTACAATCGCTGCTTCAACGGCAGTGAGATTGAGGCACTAATGAGGAGGGAAGAGAGCGGGACGGTGACGGAAGTGGAGAAACTGCCCCCGCCCGCAGCACCCCCCACCAGCGACCCGGCGGGTTCAATGCACGGTGTGACTGGCAGTTCCGCAGGGGAAGTGCCGGACCACGCGATGCTCCGGCGCCAGGCCTGAACAACGCCTCCGTCCCACATGCCAAGAGGGTTGCGGAGGCAGCGCCAAAGGAGGTTGGTGGCGGTGACAGTTCTGTGCGTGGGCGTCTGTCTGGGGTGCTGTTGCCGCTGCTTCTGCTGCTT
>NW_021705963.1:0-1089 GCF_003719475.1 Trypanosoma rangeli
GCTGCCAAGGCCCAACCACAAATAACAACATTAACAAAACAAAAAAACGGGAAGAAGAAAAACAAGACCAAGAGTGCAGGAGGTCAGGTCAAGTGCGCCCCTCTGATAGGATTCAGAAGCACATCAAATGACTGATGACACAAGACTGCATCGCCGCTTACATGTACTGAAAGTGATGCACTGCATAACCCACAATATAAATAATTAAAAAAAAAAAGCTCGGAAACACATATAATTGATATATACACCTACGCACTGCATTACTACTCACAGCCAGGCATACACAAAGACACCAAAGTAGAAAGATAAAGAGATAAAGCACACCGCCAAGAATCAATAAACCATTGCATCGATTGATTTGGACAATTGCGGACAGATATGCTTCTATTCTTCCTTAATTTTCCATCTTGTTTTCCGCGGCTACCCCCTCATATCTTTTTTTTTTAATTATTCTTCTTCTTCCTGCCCTCTTGTCTCGTCTCTGTACTTCATCCCAAACTTTGATTACAACACCTTCTATCACTTCCGCTGTCCTCGCCGCTACGTTTGTGTATCAAAAGACCCCCCCCCCCGCCCCCCTCCTCCCCTCCTCTAAAATAAAAAGGAAAACATTCACATCACTGACCTTTTGTATTCGCTCCCACTCTCGTTGTTTCGAATAGAGGCGGAAACTTTTTTTTTCGTTTCATTCCCCCTTTTTTCCACCATCCTTTTTTCGTTGTTTGTTTGGTTTTTTTTTCCGATGAATAGGTGACTGGGTTAGCACACGGAGCACATCGCATCGCTTGGGGTACATCGAACACAGCACAGCATTGGCCACCTCAGCCATAGCACGGCGATAGACAGACGTAAACGCATATACGTGTCTGCTGCTGCTGCTGCTGCTAAACCACCCCACACAGAGGAGAGGGGCACTTATGCACCCACCATTCCTCCGTTTCCTCCGCCTCGTGGCCCATCATCTAACAAACGCAGATATTTACATGCAAAGGCGTATAACATCACAGAGAGAGAAGAGGGAAAACAAAAAAAAAGCAAAAAAAAAAGAAGAAGAAGGGGGGAGGAAAGAAGAAAAGAAGAGAGGAGGAA
>NW_021705963.1:1834-20062 GCF_003719475.1 Trypanosoma rangeli
TCGTGTTGTTTCACTTTCTTGTCTTTGTTATTGTTTTTGTTTTTTTTTGTTTTTGTTTTTGTTTTTTTTTTGTTGTTGTTGTTGTTGTTGTTTTTTTTTTGTATTTCGCCCTCCTCACCCCTCCTCCCCTTTGTTTCGACTTTTGCGGTTTTTGATGTTTTCCTTACATGGTTGACTTGTCGCCAAAGATATTATTACCATTACTTTGTCCTACCGCCTCTCCTCACGCGCGGTCACATTTGTCGACCTCCCCAATTTAATCCTCAAACATCATAAAAAGCGAGCCACCCCGCTTGCGGGACTCCATCACAGACCGCATAATGCTCTGCCGCTCCACGGAATCAATGCCGTAAAGCTGGGTGGAGAGCTTCTCAACAAGCTCGAGGTTCTTAATGCCCTTGGTGGCGGCTCCAAGCTGAAACTGCACGTCCGCCTGAATGAGGAAGACAGGAAAAAGGAGCAGCGCGTTCTCCTCGTCGAAGCTCTTCCCCAGCAGGACGCGATCGTTGTAGTTGCAGTGCTTCTGAGCGACAAACTTCAAGGAACGCTTTTGCAGCTGCTTCTTCTGCTTTTCATCCACCATGCCACACTGAATCTCAAGGTGGTAGTTTGTGCTAGGCACAACGCGACGAATATCATCATCAATCCAGCTAATATACCGTAGCGTAGATGCTTGTTGTGGCGCAGGTACCTCACGGCAAAGTGAGCGTCGTTCATGCATCTTTTGCAGGCTCACCTTGATGGGACACTCCTCTCCCCTTTTCATCACAAGGTCTAGAATGCCGTTGTTCTTATTCTGAATTTGCTTATTATCAGAGTTATCAAAAAAAGTATTGACGCGGGGCTTGCCTTTCGAGTTGGTGTAGTTCTCACTTGTAATGGACGTCGTGGTGGATTCGGCATCCATGTCTTCCATAGCCGCCTCAATAAAGTTCAACACAACAGTGTTTGTCAGGCTCTTTGCACGGCGCAGGGCAACGTTGTACAACTCCTGGTGGACCTTTGAGCACGCCAACACGGCGGCGTCAAGGTCCTTCTTGCGTTTCTTCTCGCCCTTCCCCTCCTTAAACCGTTCGGAGGAGGCGTAGACGCTGTTTGCCATGGCTGAGGCCCAGTGTAGACGCAGGTACTGCTCAAGACAGTCAAGTATAGATTCCCGCTCGAGGTCGTTCCCTATCAACGCGTTTAGGCGTAAGCGAATGTTTTCTCCACCCCCATTAGCAGCACCTCCAACCCCGGCACCCATCTCCAGCGGATTGTTTGTGGTGTTATCTTCACTGCTCACCTCCACTTCAGTCTCGCGGGCGTAGCGAAGAAACTGCACAAAGACGCGGGTATGGGAGATAATAACGTCCAGGTGCGCTGCTGCCTCCTCATAGCGGGAGGCCATCAAATAAGAGTCCACAATATCGGAACGCAGCTGAATGTACTCCAAGATGGCCTCAAGCCGGCTGTCGAGAGGAATTTCAATTCCTCTAGGCTCGCTCGCGCCCGCCTCCTCCATCTCCACGTCAAGCTCATTGTCATCATCTGCCTTCTTTACCACCTCTGGATAAGCGCCCTCCTCCGTCACCTCGTCCTGGGGTAGCTCCTTCCGCTGCTTGGTGTCCGACTTATTCTGCCCCAACGTGTGTTTTCGCCGTCGTTCCCAATCAATAAGCCCACCCAGGCTGGTCCAAAAATAATGTCCCTCGTGCTTTTCAATAGCCTGATCGTAGTAAATCTCGGCGTACGTGTAGCGTCCCTCCAGAAGGGACTTGTAGCCCTCTTGGTACAGCCGTGAATGGCAGGAGTTGATCGCAGATGCGCCAGTTCCCATTTATTGTAGCCTACTTGTACGTTTGTGTTTTTCGTCTTCTGTCGCTACGCTTTCACTTGCCTTTTCTATCACTGTTGGGTGCCTGCCTCTGTCTGAGTGTCCAAATTGTCACGCACCTCTCTACTGGCTGCTAACTTCCTTGAAAGTATACTTTTCTGTGCTTGGGTGATGGCAGCGATGTATCCGTCGTGTGGGGTTCAGACACGCTGCTTTTGTTTCCTTCTGGTCCCTTTCCCGTCTCGCTTTCCTCGCACTCTGTCACCTCTTCGTGGTCAAAGCTCTGCAAATGACAAACCAAAAAAAGTAAAACAATTTGAAAAAAAAAAAAACGAAAGGAAGAAAGCATAAGCACAAACCCACGCAGATACAACTAAATAAAGAGAAAAAGTGTGTACGGGTGCGTGTATGCAAGCGAAAGAAAAAAAAGAAAAAGAAAGTGGAACACAAACAAATACCGGCTAAGCAAAGACCTGAACGAGAAGCTCATAACAAGCCTTGCAGTCCGTGCACGAGGCATACGCCCCTCCTCTCGTGTAGCCCCGCTAGTTTTCCAGTCACCCTCCTGCAAATGTTTTTGTTTTTGCTGTTGTCGTCTGTCTCGCGCCTTCCGTCTCTCAAAGTAGCATGAACTGCAGTGGAACGGGATGTCGCTAGCCTCCATCCCGCTCCTCCATTACCGAAAACGCACCACCAGGCGCACACTCTGTGCTGCAATACGCATCACCGACTTCAGCTTCTCAGCGGGGCACCCGTTCAGCGTCAGCAGACGATTATGGCGATGTGCGAGCAGACGCTGCAGACACGCGGCGTGCTGCGTGTCAAGAGGAGTGAGCATGCTTGCAGCTGTGCTCCATACAGAATTGTAGCGCATCCGCACCGTCGCAGTCGTCAGGGAGGCTGCAGACGTTTCCGAAGCACTAGGTCGAAGGGGAGTAGTCGTGACACCGTCGTGGAGCCTCATGTCGGCTGAAGCCACCTCCAAAAGGAACGGCCACGGAACGTGTATTGATGGGCGCAGCAGCTGCACCTTCACGTCCGTCTCACCGCATGGTGGTGCGTTAATCGCATTGAATGTCACCCCCAATTTCTCCCCACAGCAACGAAAGTGCCACGTTAAGTCGGTCTGCTGTTCAAGTGCCTGTGTCGACAACTCTTCGCGTGCACGCTCCCACCTCTGGTTCGTCGTTTGGGCGAAAGGAGCCCTTGTCCCGGTGGCGGAAGAGGGCCTCAATGACGTGTGTGGAGGCGTAGAGCCGTGGCGGCCTGCTGGCTCCCCCGTTTTTAACGGAACCGATGACATCACCGCACGCATCACCGGGTCGTTTTCAACTAAGTCCTCTGACACTCCGGCTGTCGCAGGCAACCCCGAGACGGGGGTAGAGGGAGTCGTCGGTGGCACACCTCCACCAAAGTCTGCCGGCTTCACCGTTGCCGCGGTGGTTGCCGCTGCCTGGGAGAGTGCAGCAAACACAGACTTGAGGCTGTAGTACGGTGTATCCACGTGGTGTGAATCGCTGGACCGCCTTTGCTCGGGTGGGGGCACCAGAAGACGGAAGTGTGTGACGAAGCGCCTGCGATGCGGCCGCGTCTCCAGCGCCCGAGACCCAGCAGCCGTGGCCAATGCACACAACTCCTGCGCCAGCGAGGCGGGAGAAGCGGACGGCAAGAACACCGCAGCGGTGTCATCGGGAGGTTGTTGCCTGCCTGCTGCCGCACAGCGTCGGAGGAGAATCTCAAACTGCAGAAGAACCACCAACGCCATGCGGACACGCGTCATCTCCAAAAGCAGCAACGTCAACTGCCGCGCAAACTCGTTAGGCGACGCCAAACCGCCCTCCACGCTCGCCCTCGCCTTGGCTCCTTCCTGCACCACAAGTTTCACCTTAGACATCTCCTTGCTTAGCAACGCCGCGAGACGCGCCGACGTCGTCGTGTACACAAAATGGTGCTCACTCAAAAGTGACAACTGACGCTGGCACTGCAAGGACGCCGCCGCCACCGCAGAATCCGTGGGAAAGGATGATAAGAGGCAATCAAGAAACGCACGTGCCGCCGCCAAAGCATCCTCTGAGATGCTAAACAGCCTCCGCACCGCCGCCTCCTCCACACCAACGTCAGACAACGGGCTGGATGCATTCGAGCACAGCGTCACAACGTTACGCAGGATGCCTTTGTGTTCCTTGTCCACGACCTTCCACAGAAGGGAGCGTAAACCCTTTTGTGCGGCAGCGTCTTGCATGACCTCTAGTAAGTGCTCTGATGCCACGCGTGCCGACCACGGAAAATTAATCTGTGATGAGGATGCCACCATGTCACGCACTGCCCCACACTTACTCATGATCGTACCCTCAGCTGCTGTCACGGCATTGGCCATGGCAGCAGAAGAATATGCAGGAAAATCAAAAGGGGCAATGTCACTATACGAGTTAAGACAACTGTATCGAAGTGCATGTCGCACACAAGCAGTGAGAACGGTGTGCAGTACAAAGCATGCCTGCGTGGGGCCATTTAAGGTGCCTGTACGTTCCGCCTGCTGCTCCACAAACGATGCCACGCCGGAAGCCACGCGCTGCGGCGTTGCTCGCTGCGACTGAATGAGGGAATCAGCACCCCTGGGGTCTCTACGATCCTTTACCTTGGTGTTCTGTGATCCGTCCCTACTCAATGAAATCGATTGATGCCTGCCTCTAGAAAGCAGTTGGTGACCTACCGCGGCAAGTATCTCCTCCACCGGCGGCGCAAATTCCTTTGAGCGTGGCGTTGCCCCACACGGCCCGTCAAGTGGTCCGCCTGAAACTGCCCCTGTGCTCACCGTTGGCCCCGGTGCATATTTGCTCAGCATTCCACGTCGTTTAAGGTGGGCATCAACCCACGCCAAAGTCAGGGGTGACTCCGACATACCGGCACTAAATGTACAGGAAAAAGGCAGACATAGAGAATGCAGGGACCACAGCACGCATGGAGTAAAGAGAAACAAAAAAAGAAAAAAGAAAACAAGGATAAAGGAAAAATAAAATAAAAAATAAATGCGCACCTACACACGTGCACATTACATGCATACAGATGTCTTTGCGAAGCATCTGCTTCAAAGGAACAAGGGAGAAAATGCATTACTACCGGCTGCTGTGACGAACATCAAAAAGCAAAAAGAAAAAGGTGAGTAAAAAGAGGTAAAACACAAAAAGACAGCAATGAGCCTATGATAAATGGCTTTCATACTTTAGTATGTATATGTGTTTGTGTGTATGTGGGGAGGGTCATTGCCTTTCTCTATGATGAATGCCAACAAATCCATAGACCACTTTACTGTCTTCATGTTGTGTCCTTTTCCATTCATCCTCGCAGGAAAAGAGAGAGAGAGAGGGGTGGAGGAGATCGGGTGGGAGCTTCACGTAACTTTAATTTGGCCGCAGCATCACCACCTTCTATGAAATTTAATCTGCATGTGCAGCGCATGCTTCATGATATCCATTATTTCAGGCAGCCGTGTGGCTGGGGTACCGTTGACGCTCATGATGACCCAATCCCCTGCGCGAGACGTGAACAGCCTGTGAAAGGGATGCTGCCGACATCGCTGGTCCATGATATGCGGCAGTCCAACCACCCTAACTCTTCGATTCGACTCGGTTCCCACCGTCTCCATTGAAAGACCCCACTTCATCGCGGCGGACTGACGACTGAGCACCATCTCATCGGGTGTGAGCAGATTTAGTGTCACGTTGTTTGGTAACTCGAGTGGGCCAACGGTGGCAGCTGCACTACCAGGCAGCTCGGCGGGTAGCTGTCGCCATTGTTCTTCCTCGTACAAGGACGACGGCGGCTGCGGAGGCTGTCTCGCAGCGTCAACCTCAGCCGCTGGTGTGAGCTCACCCGGCCCATCTGCATCCAAGGAGGGGGTAAAGCCCTCAGACAACACCGCAGCGACGGGGGTGTTGTTGAGCGCAGGCCCCCCTTTGTGACGACACCCAGTAGGAGAGGCAGCCGCGTCAACCACCACCTCCTCTTCTTTCGTCACATGTGGCGCAGGCGCCGCAGTTTTTGTTTTTAGCTCCCTCGAATGGATGGGCACAAGCGGCTTCTCCGACAGGGCGGAGCGATCCACGTCGCGCAACACAGCTTCCAGCACTGGCTTTTGCACGGCCCCCTTGTAGTCCCCCGCTGTCTCCAGCGCCTCACTTCTTGAAGGATGTGACGGGACAGGAGGCGCACGGTCCTGCGCAGGCAACGCCAGAATTGCTTTTGACACTACTTTTTCAGGTGGGCAGGAAGGATTTGCTTTTTTAGGGGGTGATTTCACTTTTTGTTCCTGCATAGCAGGCTTTCGCCCCCGTTGCCCGTCTCCTTCCTTGGTCGAAGAGATGCTCTTCGTGGGGGGCGCAACCGCCTCTTTAGAGGCTGTGAGCGGCTGTTTCCTAGCGTGCTTGAGAACGGCGTCATCTTCAGACGTTGGTGGCCCACCACCCTGTGGCTTTTGCCTCGTACTGCTGTTTACCCGTGAGGCTGCTGGTAGTGTTACCTCCTCCTGCTGCACCTCGCCCAACGCTGACAATGACGGTGCTGGGATAGTCTGCAGATCGAGCACAATCGTGTTGATCGTCGAACTCAGCGCCTCCACTTGGGCTGCACTCGTCACCTCCACGCCGTTTATCGCAGCGATGCGTACCCGTCTGGGGTAACGCGCAAAAAACGCTAAGGCCGCTGGTGAGAAAATACAACCAGGGATACTCACAACAAGAAGGTCACGGGTGATAGCCACATCCCATGAGACGTTGTAGTTGTCACGGTGGAGCACCAGCGTCGCAACGGGCAGCTCCTCTGGCCCCCGCTCCTGCTGCTGCTGCTGCTGCTGCTGCTGCGGAAGTGAGGGGTGTTCTGCCCCCGTGGCGTGAAACGCTAACAGCTCCACGGAGGGCGTACTGTCAGAAACAAGCTGTACCTTCGCAAACAAGCGTTTTTGCTTCGGGGTCAGTGCATCCACCTTCGCTGTCGCCTGGATCCCGTCCATTTCATTAAAATTCACCTGCTTTGAATTACACGAAAGGAGTGAAAGCCCGCCCTTACTTGTGCGCATGCACTGATGCAGCTTCTCTCCTGCAGTGCTTGCCGCCCGCACCACCGCACTCACCCCCGTCAACTTCCCGTTGTGGTTAAATTGTAAGCCCCATGGCGAGTCTTTATCGGGGCGAAGCAACATGAACTGCAGCTTTTTTCGCTCGAACGATTGAACTCGTGCACCTGGCTTTGCCCGTGCGGTGAACTCCGTCTCCAGCACCCACTCCCCCACCTGGTAGTACAGCTCGTACAACACCGGCAATAGCGCCACTGGGACGTGTGAGGAACCCATGACCCGGGCGCACGGAAATGTGGCAAGCAGACAACGATAAAACGCCTCAAAGTCATCTAGGAGCATTGTTGTGGCCCGCAACGCCTGCAGCTCCTTGGGTGTGTGGGGAAACGCCTCCCAATTGATCCCACCCACCACCTCCTCCTTGAGCCGTTCCCGCAACCGCGCAACCGCAATCTCAAGGCGCAACTGCACCCCCGGGCATGTGAGTACATGTAACCCCTCCATGATCCTCGTCCCAGAAACGGATCGATGCGTGACAGCCACACTCCAATCGCCACAAGGGTCACTGCCTACAGAAGCAACGGCGTCAAGAGTATGAGTAGCATCTGCGACCACAGTCACTGGAGCACAGGTGGAGAAGGGCAATTGCGTGGCTGCTACTGATATCAACCCCGACTCAGGAGGATGCGACTCGGGCAAGGGAGAAAGAGCCAGGCGCACATCCTTGGCCAGCGCCAATAATGCTCCGCGCGGCGTGATATCATTCTCTATAGGCATATCTTCATGGGCTGTCAGACTATCCACCACCTCCGTCACTCGGCGTGCAAGGCGTAGCGAGTACGGACCCTGCTCTGACTGTAACTGACGGTGAAGGGGTGAGCGGCGAAGCGCGCAGAGATAATTATTAAGATCTGTCCATCGCCGAAGCCTTTCCCAGGCGGCAAGGGCATCCTCAAGAAACTCCTGCGGGACCCTCTGTGACATTCCCCCTCCTCGCACAAAAAAAAAAATCCTTATGCTTGCCTCTGTGTATATATACAGAGCTAAGTATATCTGCAAGCAGATAAAAATGTTGTGCAACCTCACGTCCCCCCAGAGCGTATGTACAGACTGAATGTGCAATGTTAGATCGAGGCAGGAATAGAAAGAGAGAACTAATGTTTTTGTTTTTTGTTTTTAAGGTACAATTCAAAATAAATTTATTTTAAATCTCCGTTGTGGTATGTATTTGTGGGTAATGTAATGTGTGATCCTCGTCACCCCCCTACGTGTTGTCGGGACCCCACCCAAGCACACCAGACACACACAAAAACAGAAGAGAAGAGAAAAATAATAATAATAATAATAATAATACAGGCAGGTGATGGGGTACAAATTTAAAATGGACAGAAACAACTGCAAGCACCGTAAACCAACGCACACACACACACAAACAAACAAACAATAATACATGCATATATACAGGCATCTGGACAAGACCGCGTCACCCACCCACCCCCACACACACACACATTCCCACAAGAAGGGAGACAACAACAGTTGGGGACCACTGTTTGATTCCACGCGCCCACACCCATTTACACTCTCTCGCAGACTTCTCTGTGACACGCTCCAGCCTGGCGCTACGTGCGCTCGCCTCCTCAGCAGTACCGCCAGTGTAAACGGCAGGTCCTGTCAGTGTCACAGAAATTCCAGCGGACGAGTTCATGGGGCCCCAACAGACACCGCCGGGCACTGAATCTCCTACCCCCACCTCCTTACAGACAGTCGCAGTGCCGTGGGTCGTCGCGCACGCCTCCTTTTCCGCGCCGTACATCACGCCCATCGCCTTCTCCGCGCCCTCGGCGTCGCCCGGCCTCACATCATGGTCCCATTCTCTTGTGAGAAGCGAGAAACCCAACGGTCTCATTCACCTCCTCCGCCTCCCCCTACACCACGTCACGGCCCCTCTATGGGTCATGTTGGAACACGGTCCCCGCCGTCACGCCAGCAGCAGTTCGCCGGCGCACAGAAGAGGAACTTGAGACCAAAGAAGTACATGAATCAGTAGATAACGACGAAAATAATGCTCTGCAATAAGATCTGTATGTTGTTCATGCCAGCAGAGGTCAACCCAAGAAATATGAGTGGGGCAGCAACACCAGACAATCCAGTTCCAGACAACCACGAGGTGATCTGCCACGATGGCATGCGCTCCATGTGGCCCAGGAACACACTGCTGCCGTAGTTGCATGACACTCCACTGAAGATCACGCCAATCAGCATCGTAATGAAGGCGGCAACGTTGTTGTGCCCACGGATGTCCCAAGCGAAAGTCACCAGTAGAATGGCCATAATCACCATCAGGGAGGTCGCTGTCACGCGGATGTTGTACGATAGCAGCTGCAGCACGAAGGCATTGATAATGCCCGCGATGATCCCGAAGAACACATTCGCCTACGTGACTAGTACCACGTACATCATGTCGTAGCCTACTACAATGCCGTTGGAGCCAGTAAGCACCAGTGTGTAGTGGAAACTGTTAATCATGCCCAGCCACCACAAACCGAAGGCGTTACAGACGTGGTGCCTTACATGGACTCTCTCCTCCTGTTTCTTCACAAAAATAGTATCATTGTTGCGTTTGTTCCGTCTTCTATGTGAAACCATATATTGATCGGTCGGGAAGAAGAGTGAAATGAGGTGAGGTGCGGAATCAATATGGAAGCGGAAGCGGAGCCGCCGCCCGCCCCGCACACCTCCCCGCGCAAAAATCATGTAAAAATATAAAATAAAAAGCCTCTCCAAATTACCACTGTTTTTGTTGTTGTTGTCGTTTTGTTTTTTTTTTTACCCCCCAAGAACAAACAAAAAAAGGGGAGCGACCTTTGCTTGCACTTACACAATTTCCAACCTAAGATAAGAATCACCCAGCACTCTCGTACATCAATCAAAGTGAACCCCCTGTTGCACCCATTAACTTACAGCAAATGGTCTCTCGCTGAAAACTCACAAAATAGCAGTCGTTGGGGAGGGAAGAGATATGGCATAAAGGTACGGGGAACAAAACTGAGTCGATGAGCAATTCAACCACTCAGCCGTTTCGCCTCATCTGTTCGCACACACCCTCCAACAAGTTTCAATACAAAAAAAAAATCCTCCTCCCTCCGCTCTACTCCTCCTCCTTTAGAAAAATTTACCTTTTGTAGATGCCTACACTCCACTCATCGCCACATCCTGACCCCCTTCTTGTTGCGCTGCAACGGAAAGAAACAGGGGAGTCTCAGTAAATGAAAGATTTCAAACAAAAAAACAAAAACAAAAACAAAAACAAAAACAAAACAAAACAAAAAAGAGGGGAAAATCATTTTGAGCGTGGGCCTTGTGAGCCCTTGTAGGCGCAGAGAATCCGTGCCGCCTTGCTGCCTCCATCTGCTGCTGCTCTCTCCAGAAGCATCAAAGCCGCGCCAGCCGCGGAATTTCATCCAAATCAACATTACCGCCTGCCAACACAATGCCAATGTGGCTGTACTGCAACAAGCTCACCGTACGCGTCAACACGGCAGCCACGGCTGTTGCGGCATTATCGTCAATTACCAGCTTGCAGCGTTCATAGACAAAGCGAAAGGCGTCCCGCTTTTGCATCGCCGTCACTTTGATCACACCACTCACGTGTTTATTGACGCATTTGGCAACCGTAGCGTTTAACGGCGTGTGGAGCTGGCGCGCCATGTCAACAGTATAAACGTCTTCATTTGCGTCCTTGCCCGTGTCGCCACTTTTCCTCCCCTTGTTGACGGCAACAACCGGGCCGTTATCGAAGTCACAAGTGGAATATCCTGCATCACACTCTGCTGCAAAGACGGCAATGTTCGGTTTCATGCCCTTCACAGCGAGGGCGACACCCGCCAAGAGTGCTCCGTCATTCGCCGGCACTACTACAGCATCGAGGCGGCCATCGGTTTGCAGCATCAACTCCACCCCCAGCGTTCCGTAGCCCGCGAGAAGCCAGTCATCTTGTGGATGAACAAAGACACAGGCGTTTACCCCGTTCGCTTTGCTGGTTTTGTTGTTTTCACTTACAAGCCTTTGCGTGAGTTTCATCTGCTCATCTCGTGAGCAGCCACAGCGGTAGACCTCCCCACCGTAGTGCGCAATGGACCGCACGACGACGTCATTGGTTTGTTCAGGGATCACAATGTGTCCCGTGGCAGAAAATGAGTTAGCGGCAAGAGCGACTGCAAGCCCGAGGTTGCCAGTGCTCTGTGTCACAAAATGATTGACGTCAAGATCCATTTGTTTAGTGCGAATCACAAAGTTCATTCCACCACGAAGATTGTAGCTTCCCGTACGCTGAAGATTCTCGCACTTCAGCACAATCTCCTCGTGCCCGGACCTTTTCTGCATTGCGTTGCTCGTAAGAACAGGGGTCTCATGGACGTAGGGCCGTGTCGCCTTGTAGGCAATCATCACATCATGAAATGTGGGCATCCGGATATACGCTCCTATGAATGAACGCACAAGCGGATGTGTGTGTGTGTGTGTGTGTGTGTGTGTGTGTACTTTGCACGCACCGCTAGTTCTTCAACGCTTGCTCGCGTGTTGTTGCTACCTTTACTGTTTATCTCTACTCAAGCTTCTCTTCTCATTCGTTTCATGGGCGCCCAAACCAAACAAAAGAAAAAAAAAGAAGTTGGCATCGCCAAGGCCCGGAGAGAGCGATGCAGAGATGGTGGGAATAAAAAGGGACGCATAAAAACTACCCCTAACGTGTAAGGTCGGGGAGTTACAGCGGCAATGAGAGAGAGAAAAAAGAAAAAAAAACGAAAAGAAACAACAGAGAGAAACGACGGGATGCAGTCTTTCAACTTCAGTGACGCATTAGTAGCAACCTCTGCTCGTGTCCACGCCCCGTTTGTGAAAGAGACGCGCTCCTGTGGTGCGGGTGGGGGTACACTGCGAGGTGGGGACCTCAGCTTATCTGTAGTGCTGGTACGTCTGCGCGGCCTGCCGAAGCACCAACTCACGCCGCATCTTCTCAATGGCCTCCACAAGACCTTTCTTTGCTGTTTTTAGCGCCGCCAGATCTATCTCCGCGCCCGCGAGCTTCCGCCGGCCACGAGGCAGCTTTACAACGACGGGGGACTCAATGCCATAAAAGGCAGGCGGCGGCGGTTGTTCGTGTTCCTGCCTTTGAGTATCCGCACAGGGTGGGGACACCAACGCATCGATGCTAGGGTGTTGTGCGCCAGCCGGAGACAACACGGTCTCCCCAACACTCTCAAGGTACGACTCCGCCAGCACAGCATCGTCAGGCTCCTCCTGCAGAATGTACTCCCAGCACGACACACCATTGTCAGTGAACGCCGCGGCAACGCCAAATGGAGCGCCACCGCTAGCAAGAAGTCTCTGTTGTTGCTGTGGCAGTTGTGCCATCGCCCGGGCCGTCTTGACAGTTGCGATGCGGCGACGCAGCATACGTGGCAAAGCCTCCGCCACCTCCAGTATAGGCGCAGGCGGATCCGGCACAACAATCTCATCGTATTGCTCCGTCACAACTGGTGTCTGCACGATTGTGTACCCGACATGCTCCTCCGGCTCATAGGGCCTGCCAAGTGGCGGAATGCAGTGAGCACGACGAGGACGGTGCGAGAACCGCAGCAGGTGAGAAAGCGTCACAACACCAGGAGACATTTCCAGCGTTGCAAGCGTTGGCTGTCCGGGGGATCGGACCTCGCTCGGCCGCACGTTATCTTTACGAAACTTGCTGTTAGTGTCACTGCTTGAGTCCTCCTTTTCCACCTTTACCTCTGTCTTGACCACGCCCCGTCTGCTGCTACCAGAAACCGCGGCCACCGTGGACGTTGGTGACATGACAGCCGTCCCACCATGGTAGCGATGCTGGCTGAGCACTTGCACGACAGGCGACAAGATGGGCCCTCGTGTGAGACCCGACAGTGGCACCATCGGCTGCGACGCCAGAAAATTAGACGCCACCTTAATCTCCGACTCACAGTTTGCCGCTGAAGCAAATGAGGAGGAGGACAGCATCACCCGAATGGGCCGTGGGTAGTGCCGCAGCTGCACCTGCATCTTGACAACAAATTCACCCCAACCCACCTCCGTCAATTCAAATGGTGCCGTCCGCACAACACGCTCACTCGGTGCAAAGGAAGGGTCAAGGATAAACCGCACCGACTCAATGCATTGTGCCAGGTACTCCGTCTCGTTAAAAAGGCCACGGATGTACACAGTCCATTGGTGGCTCCTGTCACGGCTTTCAATGTTTATGAGGCGTACAACACCGCCTACAATAATGGGTAGCACCGCCTCCTGTTGGCGGTCATCGCAACTGCTCACGTCGTCGTTGCTTCCGTCACTGTCCGCTTTATCCTGCCACATCGCAATGCTGCTGCTGCAGGACTTGTACATGTCCTGCTTCTCTTCCTCATCACCTTCCTCTTCGTCCTCATCCTCGTCTTCCTCTTCGTAGTTGCTACTGTTGTTGGTGTTGTTCTTGCTACTATTGCTCTGTGCTGCACGAGGACGCCAGTACGGTTGACGGTGGCTTCGAAAGACATCCTCCCCGCTTTCATCGTTACTGTCACCACTGCTGGTACTGTCGCTGCCATTGTTGTTGTTGTTGTTCTCCTTGCCGTCGTTACCGCCCTCGGTCGCGCTGCTTTCCCCCTTCCCTGGGCTGTTTGGCCTCCGACGCTTCAACGAGCCTGCACTTCTGCTGGCGGCTGCCTTTCCGCCAGTGCCGCTGCGTGCGGGCAATGTCACATACAACGTAGTCGGCGCCACTTCTGTGGCTGCCGCAAGCGACAAACGCTGTCCACCGAAGGAGCACGTATAGCCCTCTACCCAGCTCGCCGCGTGCCTTAACGGCGGGGGCGGAGGCGGAGGCGGCAGCGTGGCGAGAAGAAGTTCGCGTAACGTGCGAGTGACGCGGCAATCCGCTGAGGCCTCGTACACATTGCCGTCAAAGTGGATGGTAAAGACCCGTGTGAATACCGTCATTGACCCCGCACAGGGCTCACTCACCGTATCGTATTCCACGCACACACGCGTGCACACACACACACACACACACCTCACCCTATTTTTATTGTTTTCCCTTTGGCGGCACGATCGTCACCCCCCGCAAAGCACGGCGACGACTAGTTTGGTGCGGGTGTCCTGCGGCGAGTGGGTGTGCCTGTGTGCGCGGCAGATAAGAAAAAGCCTGGAAAGAGAGAAGTCCATAAAAGTCAAAAAAAAAAAAAGATGAGGGCTACGGAACAAAAGAGCAAAAACAACAACAAGAGCCCGTCCGTGACGTGTCAGTGCACTCCAAAAGCACCGTCTTGCCTCTCACGTACATTGCTACGTCCTCCTCCCCACTGCCACCACCACCTCTCATTCTCACAGAGACCTCTTCGTTTCCGTACAGCTTGTCCCTTTTCTCCTCCGACTGTACTTGAGTAAAATGTACTGTTGTTGTGCTATTATTATTCTTTTATTGCTTCCTATCCCCTACAGGCGCATGCATACATGCGGAAGCATTCTGGCTTCCGTTCCTACTTCCTTTGCGGGGTGCCGCCGCTTCGCAAGCGGAAAAAGCAGGAGAAAAAAACACAAATATGCATCCATGAGAGATAAAAAATACACACACAAAAAAAAAAATGACGCTTGGAGTCATTATAAATTCCAATCTCGTCCTCACTCTCATCCATGTTTTTCTCGTCGCTACGATGCAGCCTGAGAGCCCCAGCAGTGCAGAGACCCAGCGCAGGTCATGCACCACACCCAGCCTGCCCATGTTTCCTAAATGCACCCCAAACACCACGAGGTGTGGTTCTTGTTGAACTCCCCATCCTTCGGTTACACCTCACTTCTTATTCTTCTTCGTAAAAACTGACATAAAAAAAAAAAACACTACACACGCGGGTGCTGAAAAAACCAGCAGTACGTTTTGCCCATCCCACCGCCACGTCACCAGCATCTACAGAAAGATATATATATATATATATATTTGTTCCGGTTTGTTTGCCCCGTTACATCCCACGCCACGCATTCATAGAGCACACATGCATGGACACTTTCTACAACTCTATATCCACCTCGTTTTTTTTTGTTTTCATCATGTCTTCTCTAATTTCAGTTTCATGTCCATTCACGATTCCTCGCCTTCTGTCGGTCCGTGCATCCTTCGCTCCTTCGCCGTCGGGTGCCATATCCTCCGCTTCACGCACATACACAAGACAACAAGGGAATACATGCAAACAGCGTGCACACAACACTCCCTCATCTAAAACAAGGTAGTGTCATCGTTATGTGTTAATCGCCTTTGTCTTCATACATGCATGCGCCCCTGTTGCCGTTTCTGACTTTGTTGTTATGCAGGACTGTTGATCCCTTCTGTGTTGCTGTCGCGTAATGTTGTGTTGTGTTGCGTGTGTGTAGGAGAGAGCGGGAAGGGCGTTTTCTAAACAGAGCTACGATTCGTCAAGCATCACCGCAACATCTGTAAAGCCAGCCTCCCGAGCGCAGTCGGTGGCGGTAAAGCCGTGCACGTTGCGCAGCCCCATCAACAACCCGGTCGCCGGGTGCCCAAAGCGCAGCCACTGAACAACATCCGCCCGACCGCCCTGCGCCGCGCTGTGCAAAATGGTGTTGCCGTTGTGAGATCGCAGGGCCCGTAGCTCTATCATTGGCACCGACGGTGATGCCTGCAGGAGTGCCTTTAGGATATCCGTGTGACCGTACCACGCGGCAATATGTAAGATGGTGCGACCTGAATAGTCCCGCACATTTTCAAAGCCACGCGACAGTAGCGGATCATCATCCCGAAGCTTTTGAAACAAGGCAGTGTTCCCCTCCGCAGCAGCCGCGAGAAGCTCTTCAGGCCATTGGTACAACCCGGGGGAGGTGTGAGCAATGCCAGGCGTCGCCGCCTGGGTTTGCGCACGTCCGCGGGAGGAGGAACGAGGGCCATTTAAAGATACAGAGCGACGGGTCTCCCGCACAGGAATTACCGCCGTGTGATGAACTCCACGATTAGCCAGGGGTGCTGCCTTCACTGCTGCCCTTTTCGCAGCTGGAGTATTGGTAGTCGTCGCCGTAGTTGCTGCCGCCGCCGCAGTACTCCCTGTACACTCCTCCCTCGCATACGTCATGACAGTCACTTTTTTTTTGGGTTTGTCATTATTCCTTTCCGCAGCAGTCGTGTTAGTAGGAGCAGCTGCGGGCGCAACTCCCGCTCCTGCAACGTAGTTCAACGGTGACGTTAATGGTGCCGGTGCCGGTGGCGGTGGTGTTACTCCAGCTGTTACCGCGAGAGGTAAAGAATTCAAAAGCTCTTGCTGCTGAATCTGCGCAGAAGGCTGCTGTTGGGGTCGGGGGCAACTAGTAGTGGTGGTAGAGGACGAGGCAAAAGTTGAATTGGGTGTTAGACTGCCATTCACTGAAGGGGACGTTGCAACTGGCGTGAATCGGACGGCTAGCTGTGACGGAGGAGGTGGCACCTGCAGGGAAGTATCTCCCCCCTCCACGACGCCGCTTGCAGTCCCCACCTGCTGTGCATTTCCAGGATCATCTAGCGACGAGGCTGTGTGCACAACTGGCTGCATAACATGCAGTGACGGCCCAGAGGAAATATGCGGAGTAGTAGCAGCGATTGGGTATTGAGCGCTGGAAAAAGCGGGCGCCTTTGGCAACTCCATACTTCTTGCGACTGAAAAGGACGGGGTGGTGGGCAACTGCTGCAGTGGTACCATATTCGACGGCGGTAGTGAGGCAATCACAACGGGGTTATGCGGCGTCACAAGTTCACTGGAATTATGCGATGGAGGTTGGGTCGCAACCACCCCAAGTATCTCATTCACCGGATTAACGACGCCTGGCTGCTGCAGCGGTGGCGGTAGCGGTTGTGTTGCGGCGGGCATCGAAGGAGGCTGCGGCGGTTGGGTGGGTACAGGTTGCACGGGGCGTTGTGGCTGTGACACCTGTGGAACTTCAAGAGGCCCATTGGAGGAAGTTGGAAACACGGGTTGCGTCGAAAGCACGGGCGCGGACGTGAATTCCTCTTTTCCTACTGCAGCGTACGCCGAGGTGAGCTTCCCAGCTCCATTATCTTCGCGCAAAAACGCTGGAAGGTCATCATTGGCCACATGCTGTTGAGTCTGCGCCGCCAACTCGCCTGGCGTCATGATGGCAACCTCGTAAGATATGTCCAGTGAGCCGCATCCATCACGAGCCTTTTGCGAGAGCGCCACATTACCGCCATGCCCGAGCGGCAGCGTGCGGCGTGTCATGGGCAACGCTGAGAAGAGCGTCAGCGTGGCGCTGCCGAGCAGCTCCTCCGTCTCTCCGTACATTGCCTTGTTGAGAACCCGCAGCGTCAGAATGGTCGGCAAGGGGCAAGCGGTGAAGGTGAGGATGGAGTCAAAGGACGGGTTCGTTGTGCCGCGGACAACAGCAGTTGCCTGTGACTGCTTGCCAATCGTGGCCGTCACGTAGGGATTCGAGCTGCCATCATTGTTGAGGGCGACGAGGGACTCCGCGCGATGCACCGTGAGGGTAATGCGCCCCTGCTGAATGCCACTCCCGAAGGACATGTGTATGTGTGTGGCGGATCAGGAAGGGAAGCTGCAGCGGGACCAACGTAGATCACCACCGCAACGCTGCTCTTGTTTTATATGTCTTGGTTTTCCTGCGTGGTGGCGAGGGTTGTCGCTACGGGGAATATATATCGGCCCCACGCTTAGCCTGTAGGTTTGTATGTACGCTCCTCCGCCTACTGGGAGGGGAGGGAAGGACAAGTAGAGAAATAGAGAAGGAGTGCGTGTGTGTATGTATGTGCAAATAGAAGAAAGAGGTGCCGCAAAATCGTTCAGACCCCAGTCGCCAGCAGGCACACGCACCGCTACAAATCTCTAGCAAGGAGAGGCTGCAAGCCAGCAAAAACAGGAGGAGAGAAAACAAAAGATAAGCAAAAAAAAAAAAATTGGTCGAACGCGAGACGAGATATCACACAAAGTAACCAACCACCAACAACCAACCACCAAAAGGGAAATCAAAAACAAACAAACAAACATAACAACAAAAATGGAGATGGAGAGACAGCAAAGAAAACAGCGGGAAACAGCATCAACAAAATACAACTGGAAAGAAGAAACAACAGCCAACACACACACACAACACATATATATATATATACACACACAGACATATATACATATATACATATATACATATATACATATATACATATATATATATATATATGTATATACGTGTTAATCAACCGTACCACACGTGTGCCGTATGCGTTTGTGTGTTGCTGCGTACCTGAAAGACATGTCGACAAATGTGTAAC
>NW_021705963.1:20087-33785 GCF_003719475.1 Trypanosoma rangeli
CAAACATAACAACAAAAAGGGAGATGGAGAGACAGCAAAGAAAACAGCGGGAAACAGCATCAACAAAATACAACTGGAAAGAAGAAACAACAGCCGACACACACACACAACACACATATATATATATACACACACAGACATATATACATATATACATATATACATATATACGTGTTAATCAACCGTACCACACGTGTGTCGTGTGCGTTTGTGTGTTGCTGCGTACCTGAAAGACATGTCGACAAATGTGTAACGACTGCCCGCAAAGAAAACGGCGTCAATGTCACTGCCCTTCAATAGCAATGATAATACCAATAAAAGCGGCGGTGGTTTTACTCCTTTTCCTGCGAGGGTCACTCCTCGTTTTAGATAAGAATCAATAACATGCGTCTTCCTTCTATCAGAAACGCCCTCACACCCTTCCGCACGCTTCTCCTCTCACGGGTGTGAGGGCGACGGCATAGCTTACCTCCTCTCCTCTTCTCCCTCCCCCTCCTGCAGCGTGCGCAATTCGGTGAGGAGGGTTTCCGCACGCCGTATGATGCGCCAAAGCATGGTCACCTCATCTCCAGAAGAATCTTCCGCAGCACCACCACCACCATCACCCGCTGCATCCGCGGCAGCAGTAGACGCGGTGGCCGTCGCGAAGAGCGGCAGGGAGATTTCCCGGTTGCCTCCGGCCGCCTCCGTGCCTCGTGAGGAGGTGGATCGCCGCAACCTTTCCTCGGCAAGAAACTTGGCTCGTGTCAGGTCATACACGGCGCTGTGAACTTCGTGCATTCGCTGATGCAGCGCGCCACGGTGCATCCACAACTGGGGGTATTGTGGTGACAGTACAATGGCAGCGGAGAGCGCCGCCACAGCCAGCGTGTATGCATCCCTACGGTGCAGTTTTGCGTAGAGTCGACCCAATCTGCAAAAGGCGCTCATTAACGTCTCAACACGTTCTTGCATGAGAACAGCCGGCACACCCCTGGCACGCATGGAGCGTTCATTTACGTGAAAAGTCAAGAAAAAAACGATAAGATTCATCTTTTGTATGGCCTTCACAATGCCACGCTCCTCCGAAGGGCGGTTGATGTGCCCAAATGGCTTGCAATGAATCGTCATCTGTTGCGCCGTGGCACATGCAGGAAGAGCGAAATCCTCCACTGTATTGCTGCCACTATACTGGTCTCTACTGTCCGTATTGTCATGGTCCGCGTGATCGTCTGTTTCAAGCCGCCGTTGCATGTTCGCCTGGCGTGTACCGCTCATCCTGCGCAGGGCTTTTGCCTCCTTGTCAAGCTTTTGCACCACGCGAAGGGAGTTTTCAGGGTGAACGAAGAAGAACGCAGTGGTGTCATACACATTTGCAAATCTATCAAGGGAAACAAGGTAATGAACCTCGTGCGGGGAAACATGCTTGGGCTCGGACTCATCTTTAGACCCACCATTGTGCAGTGCCTGGATGCTGCTGAAGGAGTTGAGTGAAGAAAGGGACGTGCCCGGGGGTGTGCCCCGTTCCTCCGCTAGCTCCCGCAGTGAGATGCTGCCGCCTCGCATCTCCTCCATCACGCGAGCTTGCAATGAGGCGGCGGTGCGTAACTCATCCGCCAGTGAACACAGCAGAGCGCCATCGTCTTCACAGTCCTGTTGCACACTCACAAAGTCCTTCTCCCCGCTGTGCATCGTCTGAAGCGAGGCCTCTAGCCAGAGCGGGAGGGACATGCTCCCCAGCTCCATGCCAATGACAGTCTTGGGCGTGAGCAAACACCCCGTGAGCAAACTTTTTTGCACGACAGTACACGACACAGTCGCACCATCTCGGGGAGAGGCAAAAAAAACACGGCGCAGAAATGCCAACGCTTCTTCGTCCGTCGGCGCCTTCTCGCCTCCTTCTTCTGCGTCCGCCTTGACATCTTCAGAGCCCCTTCCGCACTTAGTGCCCTTGGTGATGGTGCCCACGCCGCTACTACACTGCTGCGTTACCGTCTCGGCCCCAACAAAACCGGTTTGAGGGGGAGGTGCCAAATGACAACCCAACGACACCGACGCATTGGCTACAAAAAAAGCACGAAGAGCGCATTGATACGTTTGTGTGTCTATAAACGCCATTTCCGACGGGTTAATACAGAACGCTGAATAGCGAAAGATGTGAATCGGCAATATATAGTTGTATACACGCTCGGGTGCCATCTGCGTCCTCTCCGGCTCCTTTGGCAAAGAAGCTGGAGCATCCACAATGTACTTTTGAATGACAGATAGCCACGTGGGCACACGAGGAAGGAGGTACAATAGCTTGACGCGGAGATAAACACACCGAAATGGGGAGCCTCCAGGGTTATTAAAAAGGTGTGAAACGTATGCGCTGTGTATGCTCTCGTAAAAGGTTTTTGGGTTCATGATGAGGAACGCAAACTCCTCACCAGGACGCATCGCACGTACTGCCACTTCAACGTCGCCAAGCAAGGCAGAGCTGTTAGGCGTCAGGCATTCCTCATCGCCGCCTAGAGGTAGCGACACCTGAGATGGTGGTAAGGGATTTCCCATGGTCCTGCACTCTTCCGCACGGAAAGGCGCGGAGTGTCGGTTCTCACGTAAACTTCGTGACATTTGTTGTGCCACTTCAAGCCACTGCTCAGAAGCCGCCGGGTGCAACGCGTGAGGCGACTCCCGGACTAATTCTTCCTCCGTGTAGCCATCCGGCGTTTCTGTCACGATGTTAAAGGCAGCCGGGAGCTGAGAAACAGGAGTCAACGAATACTCAAAGCACACCCATGAGGCCAGAGACTGTGGGCGTCGGTAGCCCCACCACGTCGGCTTCTCTGTCGTTGCTGGTAGCAGACTGTTAGTCGCCGTAGCAAATAAAGAGGAGTCGGCCCTGGTTGATGGATACAGCACTTCCATCAGATGTGTGGCTGTGCCGTCGATCATAAACAACGTGGGTCGCAGATAAATCCCACGGAGACGGGCATGCGGAGATGTCTCACGCAAAATATCCTCAGCTCTCCCTCCGATTCGGTTGGTTTTGCCGCCGAAGTGCTCTGTACCTCCCGAAAATGGCATGGGAGCATGTCCGCCACGCAACCGCAGCAGAGTGGATTTTTCCGGGCTTGTCTGGCTGTGGGGCTGCATGCCTGGGACGCAGCAAGCAAAAGAGCTCCACCCCTCTTCCCGTGACTGGCGCGAAGAGGTGGATCCGGAATGGCGCCTCCGCTTCGTCCTTCCAACGTCTCGGGGGTGGTTTAGATCGTACAGGCGCACCACAAGAGTAGTTGGAAAATAAATGTTGCAAGAAGATCAACAACGTCTAAAATGATTGTTTGTTCCCTTCTCTTGCGCGTTTGCTGTGTTACACTTCCCGTGTGGCAGCCAGACATGCATGCAGACACGTAAAGAGAGGAGGAGAAAAAGAAAGATGTTTCCGGCGGCGGACTGCGGGAGATCAAAAACGCAGCTGAAGCCACAAACACAAAAAGAAGGCGGACTCTTGCAATGTCGCAGAAAACGACGATCGTGCACCCGGTGAGCAAAAAAAAAAAAACAACAACAACAATGACAACGACAACGACGGTAGCCAACATCGTCAAAA
Source organism: Trypanosoma rangeli (assembly GCF_003719475.1). Classification (NCBI taxonomy): domain Eukaryota; phylum Euglenozoa; class Kinetoplastea; order Trypanosomatida; family Trypanosomatidae; genus Trypanosoma; species Trypanosoma rangeli. The sequence goes on from NW_021705963.1 coordinate 23,662, forward strand.
ACTGGCGGTGGTGTTACGAGATCAAAACGAAAAAGAAGAAGAAGAAAAAAAAAAGAACATGCAAAAGGACTGTCAAATTTTTACTGGCTTCGGGCGCACACGTGCACATGTAGCACCTCCTTTACAGCCTCGTTTTCCGTTGTTTTCCCCCTCTTCCTTTAAATCTTTTCATGTCATCCCCATTTCTTTTTTTTTTCTTTTCTTTTCTTCCCTTGGCCTCATTTCGTTTCTTGATTGGTTGCCGTTGTTGCATCGGTTCCCTCCTCGCTTTCTTTTTTCACACACGCACACACATCAGAAGACCGGCGAGGAACCTTCTTTTTTTTTCTTTTGGCGCCCATGAACCCGTACGTAATACATGGCTACGACCGATTCGAGTGCTTTGGAGAATTCCCGCCTGCTCCCCGTTGGCCCTGCCGCTGCTGCTGCCTCTCGTGGTATCGGGGTTGCCTCGAGTAGTGTTGCTGCCGCTGCTGTTGTTGTTGTTTTCCCTGCTGCTGACGTGGAGCCGAGTGGCCGAAGGTCTCCCTCTTTTGTCCGTGCGGCGACGGGAAGGATCGTTTGCCGCCACGGTCATCCTCCCACCTGCGGGGCTCCCCTTTTTTGCCCTCTGGCCGCCCCTGTCGCACCTCATTCGTGAAGACTGTAACGACTGCGTCCCTGTCCGACTTTTGCGGTTCCCGTGAGGCGTGGCGCGTCTCCTCTCCCCTCTGCCTTTCGACTGCCGCGGATGCAACCGTCCTCGGGGATGGCGAGGAAGCGGGCATGTCCCGCCTGACATCATCCGATTTGTTCGCCGCAGTGAGAATGTCCACGGCGCTCGTAAAGAGCACGTGTCGACTGCCCAGCTTCATCCCCACCGCCACCTCCAACTCCGTCAGCACTGGATCAAAGTCCTCTCGAAGGCTCAAAATGTCACCACTCTGCATTACACGCAGCGCGGGGGAATGCGTGGGGGAGGAAGCCTCCACAGCTGAGCTTTTGCTGACGACTGTGTCCGGGGGCGGTTTCATTGCACCTTCCTTTGCCACGATGGTGGCGGCGCCAGTGTGCGGAGCCGTCACCGTTCGCTGTGTTGCGTTGCGGCGGCGGATCATCGCCATGCGTTCCTCACTCTGCTCCAGAGCTACCAGGGCCTCAGGGAAGTGGTTAAACACAGCTGACATGGCCACATCACGTATTGCAGGCTTCGGCATCAGTAAGTGCTGTGCCACCGCACCGCCGCTAACGCTGCTGCTTCCCTTACCGCCATCACTGCTTGTCGGTGCAGGGGAGTCATCCCGCCGCTTGCCCGACGGAAATGAGGATGAAAGCTCATCTGGTACAAAGTAAACATTGGCAAGAACCCGATTTATATCCGCCATGGGGATGTGTAGTGCGTGAAGGATGTGTTTAAAGGCCTGTCGACGACGATAGGCGGGTGCGATGGCAAGAAGGTGCCGCATGGCGATGCCAGGTTCCCCGCGGAAGCTCCACATGGCCGCAATGGCATTCAACGCGTTCGTGACGCCAACAATGTGGTACGGCATGAAGAGTCGATGCGACAGAAAAAAGTCAGCCAGCTTTAAAAGGTAGGCATCCTGCCAATCCCGATCCAGCTGTTCTGACATCATACTCATGCGGTAGGCGGCGACGTAGTCCCGGCCAAAGCTAACCTCGGCGTGAAACACACTGCAGGTTGCCAGCGTGTGGCCGTGTTGATAGCAGTGCCTGCAGAGATCATCGTGCAGGGTGCGACTCAAATTTGTGACCAACTGATTGGTGTACGTCTGGCGCGCGGGTGGATTGTCAATGTCCGGCACCAGCCCCTCCGCCTCGTATATCGCTACCAACTGCGCCCGACGCTCCTCCACTGCCTCCTCCGGTAACCCTGCCGCACGCCATAGATCGGTGTACACACGCGTGGGCGGCACAAGTTCTATGGGAATCCGCCGCAACACACGAGCGCCCGCAGCCACTTGTCCTGTCGCAAACGAACGCCGTATGAGGCGGAGAAGCGCCCGCACAAGGGAGGGGTGCGCCCGAAGCATCTCCCCTGTGAGGTTGCCAAGGTTGTACATGTGGTACACGTAGGCCGTAGCGGCGCGGATGCCGTCAATGGTGCAGTGAATACCGCCCACTTGCGTTGCCATGTATTCAAGCTTCGCCGCATTTGTCGGCTGTGCTGCCAACTCAGGGCAATCCAAGTATGCATGACTCACGTCAAAACACAGGAGACAGCGGCAATGCATGGGTACCGCTGCCGCTGCAGCTGGCTCGCTAAACACACCCAGCACCGCCTCATCATCCATCGTCGACGGTGACGACGACAACGACGAAGCTGCAGTGCCGCTGTTCAACAGTGTGCGGATACTCTCCTCGGAGAATCGCTGCATGCGCAGCATCGCACACGTGGTGTGACAGGAGATGAAATCTGCAGGAGTCCTCGCATACAGTCGGCAAGCCCCCTTCTCATGTCCGACCGCTGCCAGCTTCGCAATGGTTTTATTGACAGCGTAAACAATGAGATCAGCCGCGTCAATGCGTCGTCGTGGTTTACGTGCCGTGGATGCTGCGGTGGCAGTATCAGTGGTGTCATGATCGTCATCGCCTTCCACTTGAACTTCCTCCTGAAAGGAGTCCACGCGCTGTAGCAAAAATCGATAGAACGCGTGCAGCCGTTCGGGACCAGCAGAAGTCCATCCGTCCACCTGGGCCCGCAACCGCTTTGCCCGCTGGTCCCCTTGCAGAGGGTCATACAAGGCCGCTTCAGCTGCTGTAACAGCCACCGAAGCAGAATGTGCATCTAATTCGTTCATCCACAGTACAAGTCGCGGGCACTCAAAGGAGGCATGTCGCTCGTCAAGGCACATGCAGCAGGTGAGGGCCACCTGGACAAAGTTTGGATGACTCTCGTCCTCAACCCCAACTGCGCTCCGTTTCCGCAGCAGCTCCCGTGCCTCTTCTGCAGGAACGTTGAAGTAATGCGTCATGGCCAGGTAGGCACGGTCGTCCCGAAGATGCAGGGGAATGTGGCAGAGGACAAACGCAGCCCGTCGGTACTGATGATAGTGACTAAGGAGAATGGATAGGCGGTTCACCTCCACGCTGTGAACCTCCGCAAAGAGCTCACGGTAAGGGGACTTCACAAAGGTGGTGTAGGCATCCACCACAAGGCGACTATTATCAGTGCCACATCGCAATGCCGCCTCCACAACAAGTCGTAGACGCTGCAGCATCGCCCGCTGTTTCTCCTCCATGGTCATGTTAATAGATACACGTGCTGTTGAGGAAAAGTCCCGTGTGATGATGGGGCATGTCTTCCAGGCATGTAAACCAAAGCACACCTTACACGTGGTAGAGGTAAAAATGGTCTGAAAAAATTTCTCTTCGTTCTGGATCAACTCCTGTGGGGAAATCGCCGCATATTCCGCCTCACTGCAGCCAAACAGGGTCGCCACTGCCCATAACGTGTTATTCTTGCACCGTAAACGTGGTGAAACAAACCGAACGTACAAATACCCTGCCAGCACCCGTTCCTGCAGCCAACAGAGGCGTTGTATCAACTGATCAATTCGCTCATGATCGTGCGGGGTGGCCCTTAACATGACGGCACGACGATACACCATAAGCATGTATGCAGCAACAACGGCATCCACAGGACGCTCTCCAGCATTCGCAATGCGGGCTCTAATCTCTGTCATGACATCACCCGAGTCAGCGTAGGCAAAATGACGCCATGGCGCAGATGGACCCGTTTCAGCCCCGCAGGCTGCACACTCCACCCGTGAACTCCACTCCGAGTTGTGCTCCTGACACCACACACACGTCCATGGGCCATCCATGCGCATGTGCATGAGCAACTTCGACTGCTGCCCACGCTTCCACTCTGATTGTTGATGTTGCAGCATTGCGCTAGACGCATCCGATGCTAGCAGCGATGGTGGTGCCGCCAGGTGTCGTGCAACGGCTACCACCACCCCACGCTGCGCCAAGGCGTAGCGCCTGGCCGCCTCCTGCAACTGCAGGCGTCTCGATGACTCCTCCATAGCCGCATGAACGTCAAAGGGAACCTCGGAATCATCTGCGCCCCCATTACCTGTACCGTGGCTTCCCCCCTCAAGTGGGAAGAGCGGCATGCCTTCTTTCACGGATACGCCAGGTATGAGCGGCACTGTCTCGCCCAGGATCTCGCGCTTAAACACACTGCGGGCGTCTGGTGGTGGTCGTATGGAGGATAGTGACGATGTCACGCCCATCTCATGAGAAGGCACGGATTCCTCTGCTCCATCACCGCCGCCGCCCTTTGACCAGCGATTGATGCGATCATGCAGTCGTCGCCTGCCTCTTTCGCGGAGATTTTTCCGTTTCTCGCGGAGGCTAGCAACGTGATCGTTTGACAGCTGAAAACTTGGTAGTGCGCTTGGGTCCTTCGCCGGCACAACCGTCAGGCACAACGGGCAGGAGCGCTCAACGTAGACGTCCCGCTCCGGCAAAATAGAGCTGCACATAGGACACACCAGATCCTCCATGACGCGCATAAAGTCAGCACGGAAGCCCTCCGAGAAGGTGTACGCGTTGTCCAGCACGGCGTTATAGAACTGTTTCAGCTCCTCATGCAGCCCCAGCCGGATCAGCACCCGTGAGGCTGGTATCAGGTGATGGTGCAGCTGTGGAAGCAGGTGGACCCCCACGTCCACCAGCAGCCAGCGAAAGACCTTCTTCGTCACCTCACAGGCCTCCTCGGTGTGGTGGGAGGCGTCGAGACGGTGCAGAAGCCAAAGCGACATGTCAAGGCCGTCAACAATATGGCGCGAGGACACAGCGCGGGCAACATTGAGCGACATCCACGGGTCGGCCCCGCGGCAGAGGGCATCAATGACGTACCTCGCGAGGTCACCCGCCTCCTCCGGGATAACGCCAAACCACGCCGGGGACTCGCGGTTCAGGGTTTGGAAGAACCTCCAGACAAGGCCCCAGTGAATCATCGGCAGCCCGCCGCCAGAAGGGGTGATGGGTGACGCACCCGACACCACGCCGAGGTCACTGCCACCAGCCACCACATCTCGGGCCTCACGAACAATTTTAAAAAACAACAAAAAGGGCGAGGGGTGAATTTGACCTTCCTTCTCCACAGTTCTCGTCCCATCCCCCCTCATCAGAGCAACGGAGGATGGTACACGGTGACTACCAGGTGCGACGACCGTGTTTGCGTGCGCCGTTGCCAGTGAAGACGTCCCGGTGGGAGTGGCAGGGGCAGTGGCACTCGGCAAACACGCCTGTTTCTGCATCACGTAGCACGTACGAAGATAACGACGAAGGATATGCAAGGCAATCAGTGGCGATGCCTGCCCAGAAAAAGACACATTCGCACGCAACATCAGTCGTGAAGCCAGACGCGCATCAAGCCCGTAAACAACGCCCTCGGCTGCAGCATCCCCATTGCCGGGGTACAATGTACCCAGCCCCCATGCCCGCTCATCACGCAGGGCCCCGTAGTGCCGCTCCGCGTAACCCACCTCCGCTATGCTCAAATGACACCACACAGGCCGATCGGTGTCCTGTGCGAGACGCTTCACCGAGGTTACACGAACCTCAAACGTCGACATTGTCACCATCTCACCATCCTTCATGGTGTGTCTACTATTCCTATAGTCATTACTATAACCCTCATCTGTCTCTCCAGTGTGTTTCGCTGAAGTCGTTGTCTCTACAACCGCCCCATTACTCAGCAATTCCGAGGAGATGCACTGCCCCGTTCGTATGACGCTGCCTGCGCGGGGAGTCTGCCTTGGCGATAGCGTCAGTAGGCGCCAGAGGATCGGCGAGTGCGGCATTTTTCCCTCCGCTGCCGCCTCCATCACAGCCGCCCAAAGCCCCGGGGTGATCCAGGCATCCGGCATACTTTCCAGGACCTCAATGGCATCACTAAACAATCGCTCAGCGAGCAGTGCCTGACATAGCAGCACTCGCACAGCTTGAATGTCGTATAATTGTGGGCACCGCCACCGCAGCAAATAGTTCACCGTCTGCAACGCAAAGGACGCGTTGCCTGCTGAAGAAGTTAGACGCACTTGATTAAACGCCGCCTCCAGTGCATGTACCGTAAGACGTTGACACGGTGTACGATGTCGCATAACGTCAAGCAACGTTTCCACAGGTGACGGGGCATCAGGGTGGAAAAGCAACACGTCAAGGTCAACCGACCCACGCTCAAGATATCGTTGCAGGACCCATGAGTATGGCTCATACCGACGTCGACGGCGAATAGAAGGTGATGCAGCAATGCAATGCGTCGTGGCACCCGCCAAATACGCCCTTGGTGCAAAGAAACGATGACGCTGCATAAACAACATAGCTGCATGGCACCCATTCTCTTGCCGCGGGGGTGACGAAGACGCCTTAGGAGTAACTTTGCCCAACGCAGCAGCAGAGGAGGATGAGGACAAAGCCTGCGCAAGACGTGAAGAGTGCCGCATCCGTAAAGTACAAATGTATTCCGCTCCGACAAACCCCTCCCCCCCCCCCAAAAAAAAAAAAAAAATACCCCTCGTTCACTCTATTGCTCCCCTATACCGCTTCTATCTACTTATCCTCTCGTCTACTTACGTAATTAATGACCCTCCCTAATCCCCAACCTCACGCGCGCACACTCACAACGACAGACTCTATGTGTGTGTATACGTATGTACGGTAGTGGATAGACAAATATGTATAATGTGTGTATCCCCAGACTACCCACTCACCCCCAAATCCCTTCCTTCCTCGCCTTGTATCAGTGCCGCCACTGGTCCTACACGCTCCCTCACTTGCACCGATGATGTTATTTTGTTTCTTTTATTTTTTATTTTTTGTGTGTGTGCCGCAGCCACCTTCCTTTGATTGTGTCACCAATAGCAAAACTGAATAAATACCAATAAACTACAAGCAGAACGTGCGGCGGCACGACCTCCTTGTGCGCTTCGCCTTCGCCGGCGCCTCTGTCCCTTGGATGCAAAGATGTGCCCGCTTATTTTCCTGCAAGAATGTATGGACCCCGTGTGAATGACTCTAAAGTGTTTTAATTCAAAAACTAAAACGCTTCAGAATCCCTCGGCCCCTCCTTCTGACTATTTGTGTTTGCCCTTCGGTGTATCTCTATGTGCTCCTCGAGCGGTTGGTGCAGCCTTGACAACAGAGAAGAAAACATAAAAATAATAATAATAATAATAATAATTCAATGATGGATGTCAGACCAAAAAAAAAAAAAAGGAGGGGGAGGGTAAGTGGCTCCTCGCTGCTTCCCACAAGCTGCTCGCTTGAAACGACATTTCAACAAATGTACGCAAATGGAGGCCAACACCCGCGCACACTTCCGCCACCAGCAGCACCCCCGTTGCAACAAGAAGAAGAAAAAGAAAAAAAGAGACAAAAGAGGGGGATCATAGCAGCGTCCGCAACGGCTTGGAGTTCAAGTGCACGTAGCGCTCTACAATGCCCACAAGTTCATACGTCTTTGTTGGCGTCACGTTGGTGTCGACGGCGGCAAACGCGGCATCCAACGTCAGTTCCTCCGGATGCTCCGCAAGCCATTCCTGCAACAAACAACACCGTGACGTCGATGCTAAAGATGAGGAAACGCGCGGACGCTCCTGTGCCTCGGGGACAGGGCATTGATCTCGAGGTGGCTTCCGTTGCTTTAGCACAAGCAGGGGCTCACTGTACCGGCCGCGGCTACCCTCCACGAGCAAAGATCCAATGCGCAATGAGCAGCGTCTCTCGTTGCGTGGGTCATTAGCAATGAGGCCAAGTGGCACCTCCATCACCGTCTCTTGGCCCAATACACCACCAGACGCATCTGCCTGTGTCAAAGCCTCGTCAGCATCACGTGGATGCTTCGCACCCAAAACGTCTTCCCGCTGGTCCCGCTGCTGCTGCTGCTGCTCACGAGCCTCCTTAAACATTTTGGGTGGAATGACGACTTTCCCTTGCAGCTCTAGTAGCAACATCTCCTGCAGCACGCCCTCATCCGGCGCCACCACCCGAATCATGTCCCGCTGCACCCTCCGCACTGTGCGTGTGCGTGTGAGTGAGCGAAAGGTTTTCATCAGACAAAAGAAGCAAGAAAGAAGACACGACGAGCCATCAAAGCAAAAAGGAGGGGGAGAGAGTGGCCAGACCACTCACAGAGGATAGAAAAACAAAAAAAAAGATAGAAAATGCAAAACGCACAACGCTAACGGAGAAAAGGCAAAAAAAAAAATGCCACCATATGTCTCCTTGCAATTCCACCCACCCTTCCGCCGCTGTTCGCCCTGCGCAAAGGAGTCGGTTCTCCCTCCACAACTACATTCTCCTTTCCTCTTCGCGCTTCCTCTTCTTGCTGTTGCTGCCAACACCCTCGCTGGCTCCCTCTCCTTGTTACTATCCTTCTTCCCTTCTCACTGGTCGCTCACCCAGGGGTGCGGTAACTCACGATCAGGAAAATGCTCGCTCCAGATGCGCCGCATCATGTTGTTGCGACCTATAGTCTCACCGTGCAGTGTCCCTAAATTGTACTTCCAGCGATAGGCCATGAGCAGATCATTGTCCTTCTTCCCCTCCACCGTGCACTTGATGTACCGGTCCCGCTCCTTCTGGCACTTCCACGTCGTCCACATCTTGTCCTGCAGGCAACGCGCCATCGTCTTCTCCACCTCCGCACATCGTCTCTCCGCCTCCGCATCGACCGCGTTCTGCAGCTCCCTTACCACCATGGGCGGAAACCGCATTGCCTGGACGCGGTCGATGGTGTCAAAATCCTCCTCGTACACCTTTTCAATCACATTTTTCCCCTTGTCCTTATTTCTCTGCACCGCCTCGGAGGACAGGCGGGCGTAGCGACGCCGCTTCTCCTCAAGCATCCGCTGTTTCTGGCGCAACTGCTCGGCATGGTCAACCTCCGCGTCGGAGACGTGCGCCACAGCGGCCGCCTCGCTGCTGGAACCGGCCCCCATCTACTCGCGACGCGATGCCCACCCCTCCCCACTACGCCGCGCAAAATCACTATGAAGGGAAGAAACAGAGAGCAAGAGAGTTGGAAAAGCAAAAGAAAAACAAAAAAGAATGTTTTTTTGTTCATTTTTTAAACACGGCTTGAGTAATGCAGCAATACAACTTAGCGAAGAGAAAGAGCCGCACCAAACGCGGATATGCATACACACATGTGCAGAGATGTACCCATCTACGCGGCTGCGATACCGCACTCACTGGTTCCCCGCAGGTGCGTGCGCCGCTTCTCTCGTTGTAGAAGGGAGGTTGCGTTGCTCTTCGTTTCCCTGTTGATACCTCCGCTGCCAGCATTGGAATAAAAACCTTCTCTCACGTAAAATGTTCGGCCCCACCCACTTCCACCAAACGTCAGCACCCCTTTCCTTCCCTCCCTCACACAGAAAGAAAGAAAGAAAAAGTGAATAGCAATCTCTTCCACACCCTTCCCACCACAAAAACAGTTTGCCTTGCTTTGCCGTAGAGTTCGGCTTCTTTGCGTAGATGGAGACATTTACGGGGGAAAGACAAAAAAAAAAAAGCAATGGAGTGCTGTTACACGTTGCCGTTCACAGCGCCTTCCACTCACGTAAGGGCAGAGAAGCAGCAGGTTGCCTGCACTCTTCTGGTGCCAGCTGAGATGCAGAGCAGAGGAGGGGGGTGACAAGGGTGTGGGTTATAAAGCAAAGATAAGAAGAGGATAGTAAGCATCAAAAGACTCCCAATACGGTTGTATGTTGAACCAAGACAAGCGGTCAAACAAAACCAACTCAACAGGTTCCTATGTTATCTGAAAAAACACATACACACAGAGACACTGCTAGGGCCCAGCTGTAGCTGCAGCAGTAACCATCAACGTTACCATCAATGGCGACTGTGAGTATTATTCTTATAGAATTGTTACGTCTCTCATCCTAATTGAGTGAGCGCATCCTCCAAAGTTTAGGCATGGGGATGCATGTATGCATGTGTTTCTAGAAGCACTGCCAGAAAAAAAAAGGTGTAAATCGTTTATTGATGCAATGATATATATATTTAAAAAAGCTCATAAAGATCAATAATAATAATAAGAAAAAAAAAAGACCCTACAGCAATGAGAGCCCCCAATATATATATATATATATATATATATATATATT
>NW_021705967.1:0-29446 GCF_003719475.1 Trypanosoma rangeli
TTGAGTTGCTGCGTTACTCTCACGTAATAAACGCAATTATATATGGCTGCGCCCCCCACACCCATCCATACAGACAGAAGCAGAACATGCACCTTGAATGCCCCCTCCCATCCCCTCCAGTGCACGAAGAAAAAAAGTACGTGAAGGTAAATAGTTGGGTTCATTGTCCCCAATCATTCTAGTTCAAAGCAGTTATATTTACCGCCCATAGACCGGCAAACACAATCGATTCATAAACGAGTCTTGTGATCACCGGCTCGCGGGAACTCACGAAAAGGCAGTCTCTGGAACACTGCAACTGTCAGACCTCTCCGCTTGCAGTAGTGAGGGACCAGAGTAAAACAACAGAAAAACGGAAAACCGCACGCGCCATCCCATCTTCCCCTGTGTTGTTTAGAAGAAAAAATAAATAAATAAATATTTCAAAAAAAAAACATTTGAAATGGGAAATTAGCCCCGTTTTTGCTTAATCTCATTTGAGCACATATTTGCCTTCATAATTTGCTACTGATAATAACAACGAATGCCCCTTGTGAAGTCGGCGACATTGCCGTAGTGCTGACGTTCCGTACTACGCAGAGAGGTACATCGAAAAACCAGCAATTAGTTTCTTTCTCTTGTTGTAAGCTTATGATAATTGTAGTCGGGTTATTTTTGAGGTTGCCTTACTCAGATAACCCATGACAAATGAATTAGGTCCCCCACCCCATAGCTGCAGGTGCAGATGTGCAGCTCAACATCATTGCTAATAGAGACGCGTGACTATGATAGACTGCGTATACGGAAACGCAGGGTTCGTACGCTACACGCGCAGTAAAAAAAAAAAAAATGGCCAAGATAAAAAAAAATAATCCTGCATAAGAAAGGTGTCTGAAGAGACACGTAACATTCTGTTCTCTTCTCTCTCTCTTACCTCCTATTCTTCTTTTGTTGTGTCGCTCCCAATACTCGCGGTTGTACTTACATGTGGGACACGGATGGTCGCAGGATACGATACACACCATGTGTAGTCCAATTTCCATAAATCATACGCTTTGTTATCGTGTTTAGTTCCGAATTGAGAAGCAAAATGTTGGCTTTCTTTCCTCGCTCAATCGACCCAACCCCGTCTAAGCGGGCAATTTTGGCAGGTGTCGTGGCAACCATCTTACAGGCAGAAATGAGGTCCACCCGCATAAGAGTGACCAGGTTCATAAATTGATCCACCAGAGCACTGGTGCCTCCGGCAAGCGTTTTTGAAGGCCGGCCGGATGCATCACACAGACAACAACCGCCTTCGGCGCGAACGGAAATTAAGCGCCCATTGTAAGTAAAACGCTTCCCATGACGGTTTTCTGATATGCAGTCTGTGATGAGAGCAACTTCATCGCAGTTCCTGGAAGAAAGCGCCACATGCAAAGGAATGGCGTCGGAATGGACAAGGTCCCCAATAATCTCAACGTACGGCGTAATGGCCCCTTTGTAAATTTCGGCGTTTGGAAATGAAGAGCAAAGCGCTATATTGATCAGGGATGGGTTTCGATGATGAAAAGACATAACATTGTACATGTGCGTGACATGGAGCCTGTCCTCCTCCGACGTTGCAAGCTTCAAAGCACCCAAAATATCTTTCTTTGTGGCGACACGGTCGTGTCCAAGTGCTGGGCGAACTCCGATACGAAGGAGATGACGAATAAGCTCGTAGTTGCTGCGCGCGTCAACGTGTGGTGAAATCGTCATTATACGCATTGAAGGCATAGTGGCACAAAGTGCCTTAAAACGTTCAAGTGACCACCTGTTTTCACAAACAGGCATCCCTCCCAGATCATGAATAACCGGCCCCTCAGCGTGAATACCGCCAAGAACGCAGCAATCAGGAATGTAAACACCAACACGTTTCTCAACTTCTTTAATAGCTTTTTTAACGGTGCTCTTGTGTTCCGAGGAGAAAATCATGGACGCCAAACCACAAAGCGTTCCACACCGTGCCATCTCTTTAAGCGAATATTCGGGATTCGTCCAGTGGGCAATGACATCGCTGGTACCTCCAAGCCCATGATTGTGTATGTCCACAAATCCAGGAAGGATAAAGCCCCCCTCCACAATCTCAACCTGAGCCTCACCGTACTGTTGTGTAAGATCCTTCTCGGAAGGCAAATCTGCGGAGCCCCCCACACTCTCAATGAGACCACCCACGACAACCACAAAGCCATCATAGATGACTTCCGAAGGAGTCACAACGTTGCCTTTGATTAACGAAATAATTCCTGGCATCACAGTTACCGCAACCGAAGTCACTGAGCAACAAGAAAAAAACTGAAAACAGCAACAAAAAAGGCATACAAAGAAGCACATTTACAAAAGGACCATATCATTACCATATCACATAAAACCGCAATTAATTAAGGCAGTTTTTTTTTTTTTTTTCAAAAGAGCGAGGGGAAAATCTATGTATGCGTAGAAAGATAACATGAATATCAAAACCTAGACTAAAGATCAGCCGTAGAAGAGGGACGACCTAAAGCCGCGGATGATATTTCATGCTCCATTTTAATTACTCAAAGGACAGTCTTCGTAAATACACTCCCAAGCCTTTAAACGGTAGATGCTGAATTCGCGAAAACAAACCGCTCGCACAAGAGGCCCCAGTAGAAGCACACCACCTACTTCTCTACACTTCCTTTAAAATATCATCCTCAGGTACCCCCCTACCCCCTACCCCCCCCAAAAAAAAAAAAAAAAACAAAAACAAAAAACCACAGTATGTGCCTCTTTAAGAGCTCATAACTTCTCAGTAAAGAATAGCGAGTATCCACTAAAGACGTATGGACAAACATCCAAAATTGCAACTCAAATGCATTATCCCTGCATTTCTTTTCCTTTCGATTCCACTCAATTCAAGAGGAGGGCACACACACACAAAACTTAACTGAACAGGACTACAACTCCCCTCCTTCACACCACACCGCATGGCAACAGTTACAGTAACAATAATAAACCATAATAATGATGGTAATAATTTACCTGTCCATTTTCCTTTGGTTGGGTTGTTGGAATAGTGTGAAGCCTTGCTGAGGGCCCCACATGGCAGGTTCCTTCATCATGTTCACTTGATAGGGCTGTTGAGAATGGCCTTGTTGCAAACCAATAAGTGTCTGTTGTCCTTGAAACATCACCTGCATATATTGTGGCTGCGGCATCATGGATGTCATCTCCTCCGGTATTCTCGAAAAGGCAACTGTGTTCTGTTGCAGAGCCTCTGATCCAACCAAAGTTGGAATCGTGTGCATACCATGCAGAAGTTGGGTGGTCAACAAACTCTCAGGGCCGCCTTTTTCAGGAAAATGAGAAATTGCTGCGCTTCGTCGAGCCTGCTCCTTTTGATGTTCCGGTTTTCGAATTGCAGCGCGCTGTCGACGCGCCAACTTTGCCTCAACCTTTGCGCCGTAAGGGGAATTTCTTAATAAGTTTTGAAGCGGCATAATGGAGTCCCTCAGCTGTTCAAATTGACTTTCCACAGACGAGGTCACAATAGCTGTTTGAATAACGTAGTTGGCATAGCTGTCGGTTAAAAGCTTGGGCAGCACTTGAGGGTCCGTCAATTCGTCGACTAACAGCTGCCTCACATTTGAAGAAACTGTCCTCAAGCACTTCTCAATAACGTTACTGCTAAACTTGTCGCATGAAAGTGCCGCCACGTTATGCAACATCTGCCTTATGGTTTGATTCGTGTAGTTTGTTGCCTCTTGACCTGCATGGCAGCGTTGCGAAAGCTCCTTCTCATTGTCCAAAATAAACTGCACCACATAATTACCAAAGGGATCATTCACAAGTTTGAGGGTATTTTGTAGAACAGTGTCAATAATGGCCGAAAAATACGGCTCTGGTGTCCACTGAAGACACTTTTGAATGATGCAACATCCTTGACGATTCCGGCAAACATCAACAGAGTTTCCTGCAAAGTTCTTATACAGCGTATGGTGAATCTCCGATAGTTTCTCTTCAGTAGCAGCATCGATCTTTCCGTTTTCGTCACAAAAATTCACCTGACGCGCTGCAGCCAAAAGACGGGCAACGCTATGGCTACCATTAATGTCCTTGCAAAGTGGTATGATGGAATCAGCAAAACAATTGGCGCATAATTCCAACTCTTCTACACTTTTGACGTAATCAAAGAGTTTCTGTATGACACGGGTGCCGTTTGTGTCATAGCATATCTCAGGTATTTTATCTTTCAGCTCCGTAAGAAGCAGTAGCACCTCCGAAATGTCACGATCAGTGTTTGCATTGTAGTCAGTGGAGTGCAATGCGGGAGCTACAGAGCCTCCATTTTTCAGCAGTCCTAGTGCATTTTGAAGGAGTTCACTTCCATTTGGATCAACCGCAAGTACGGATGCCCTAGCGATGATTTTATGCACAAAACGGTTACAAAAGAATTGTTTTTCCTTATTACCCTCGTCTTGTGAGGTATTTTCTCTCACCACTTTGCAGGCATCGACAAACTTCATTGCGTCTCGCAAGCCATTGGAATCCTCTACGCAGCGGTCAAGAAGAGAGTTCATCTGCTCTGCGTCGCTGTCGCTTCCAGCAGCATCATCTATGGGTATCCTATCCACGCATGACGCAGCATTTTCCATCATCTTTTGCTCCAGGCCCCGGATGATGCCGTTCACTTCATTTAGCTGCTTTAGCAACTCCTGCCGCCGTGCGTATTGAGCCGCCAGCGCCTCATCCAATACCATGCTGGTTGTACTTCTCTCCTTCACACTTTTCGTTTTTGCCACGTTGATGTTGTTGTTTTGTTCAAAACTACGGCTCAAAGGCAAAAAAAAAAGAGCATCAGCAGGCGCGACCTGCAGCGCAAGACACCGAGGCAGCCGTCAACACGCTCGTGGATAAACTCCCGCGAAGGAAGACAGATGCAGGGGAGTGGGATCATGTTTGAAATAACAGGTTCGTCGACAGTTTCCACTCGAACAAGAGAAATACAAAAAGTAAGGCGGGACAGCTCAAAGGACAAAAACTATGAATGTAAGCTGGCCAAAAAACCAACTGTTGAGGTGGCCCAAAGCCAAAGAGGCGACTCGTATACGTATACTTTATAAGTTATATACGCATACTCATTTTGAATGGGGGCGGCTCCCTTGGGGCTCCTCCTCCTTCGCCCACCAACCTCCCACGGCCCCACAGCGTGAGCGGAACTGACAAGGGGTCAAATAGTGACATAAAAGAGAAAACAAAAACAAAAACTCACCGACTCCCCGAGACAAAAACCACAGCCCACCCATCCTTCACGGAGACGAATTAAGGAGGAAGCGATAGTCTTACCCTCATCAGTCTGCGCCTTTTTCTCCACAAACAACAAAAGTAGATGCCCCCCCCCCCATTTAACATGTTCAACGCTTCCAACCGTTGTTTTATTTTTCTTTTGCACCTTTCTCTTATTGTTCTCCTATGCAAGGCCCCAAGTGCTTCTTTTTTCCTTCCCTTTCAGCACCATCTTCTTCAAATGTAAAAAAAAATATCGAAACGCCTGGGACAAAGGTGCCCCGCACCACCCCCTCCCCCAGTAGTCCCAGTAAAGAGACCAACTAAGATGGACACGAATTTTTCCTCAATTAAAAATATCAAAATAAAAAAATAAAAAAACGAGCAGGCAGACGTATATGGCCACGTCCCCCTTTCCCCAAACGGATAAAAAAAAAAGCGTTTTCGTGTCGTCCTAATCGCAATCACAAAGAAGAAACAAATTCCTTTTGGGTGGCACAGCCAAGCCGTTTGTAGGATTCATACAGTATGTTGTATATCACTGCTCTCTTTGGACACGGTTTGTATTCGGTGGAGAAACCACTGCTCATCATCTTTTGCGCCGCCTCAATAGAATCGTACAGTCCTGCGGCGGTTGCAGCAAACATTGCTGCACCCAAAGCACATACTTGCCCGGTGCGACACACACGTATGGGAACGTTGAGAACGTCACTTAAAACTTGCATCACCAAAGGTGATTTCTTTGCTATACCCCCAACTGCAATCACACGATCAATGCGCACACCCTCTTCTTTAAACCGCTCAACTATGGCCCGTGAACCGTATGCCGTTGCCTCCACAAGGGCACGAAAAATGCCGGGCGCATCCGTCCCGAGGGTGAGACCACTGATAGTTCCTTTGAGAAAGAGATTGGCGTCTGGGGTTCTCCTGCCATTAAGCCAGTCCACCGCAATCACATTTCCCACACCCGGTTGCATTTCCCCCGCCTTTTTATTTAGTATGCAAAAAATGTTACGCTCATACTCCTTCCAAATTTGCGTTTTCGCGCGTTCAGAAATTAACGTGGAATTTTGAATCACCGTTTTTAGTGGAAAAGAGAGCAGCGAGACAAACCAGGCAAAAACATCCCCGTAAGCCGACTGCCCCGCCTCCAAACCAATCATGCCGGGAATAACAGATCCATCAACCTGCCCGCAAATACCATTGATCCGCCGGTGATGAATATCCTCGCGAGACGACACCATCACATCACACGTGGAAGTGCCCATAACTCGAACAAATGTGTACTCACCAATCCCAGCACCGACGGCACCCATGTGGCAATCAATCGCGCCACCAGCAACAACGACTGTCTCCTTCAGTCCCAAACGTTTAGCCCACTTCGAAGAAAGATGGCCAACAGCTTTTTCAGCAGTAAAAGTATTAAATGCCATTCTGGAACGGATGGCAGCCAAGGCCGGATGCAGTTGCGTAAAGAACTCACAAGGGGGAAATCCACCCCACTCTTCATTCCACATTGCTTTATGGCCACATGCACACCGACTTCGTGCTACTTGCGCATAAGATGAAATTCCTGTTACGAGCGCAGGAAGCCATTCACATAGCTCCAACAAGGCGTAGCCTTTTTCCCGAACAAGGTCGTCATGATGAAGCACATGTAAAGCCTTCGACCAGAACCACTCCGAGGAGTAAATACCCCCCGAATACATTGTGTAGTCCACAGGAGATTTTTTGCTCAACTCATTTATGTCCCTTGCCTCTTTTACCGAAGTATGATCCTTCCAAAGGATAAACATGGCGTTGGGATTCTCTGAAAAAGTTTGTTGAAGGGCCAGTGGAACACCCTTTTCATCCACAAAACATGGTGTACTGCCTGTGGTGGTAAATGCCATTCCCACGACATGATCTCTTACACCAGGAGGTCCTTGGTCCAGCACCTGACAAACAATAATTTCAAGGGCTTCTATATAGTCCAAGGGATGCTGACGATATTGGCTCCGTGGTGGGTCACAGTACTTACCTTCGCTCCACCGGTGATACGGCTCCACAGCCACCGCAACCTCTTTGCCGTCGCTGGCGCGAACCAGAACGGCCCGCGCCGAGTCGGAGCCAAAATCAAAGCCAATGACAAACTGTTCCTGAGAGTTCATTGCTGTGGTTCGCAAAAACAGAAATTAGACATTAAGAGTGTTAAAAAGAAATTAATAAGAAACAATCAATTGAGTCCATTTAGCATCGGTAGGATCATGTCCACGACACGGGCAAAAAATAATAATAATAAATCATGACGAGGAACAACACCTTCAACCATTAAAACGGAAGGCTAACAAGAACAAAAAACAATACGAGAGATATATATATATATATATAAAAGCACACCGTTTGAGATGCAATAGACAAGTCTACTCACTCCGTCGGCGTTTGCGATACGAAGCCGTATTGCCCTCGGGGAGGGATCCAGTTGATTTACGAAACAGTCTCGATCCCATATCAAGGATAGCGCTCCACATGGTCTGAGGGGGGTTTGCATGTTCAGCTTCCGAAGAAGAAAAAGAGGAAGCAACCTCGGAGGATTCACCACCGGTATATGCAGACATCATGTGGACAGACTGACCGTTTTCCTCCGGTGAGGGTAGCCTTTCATCACTGTCTTGAAGACGAGAAATAAGAAGAGCTTTGGGTCCAGATATAGGCAAATTTCTCTCTCGTAGCAGTTCTCGAAGCTCCACAACCGTCATGGAAGCATAATTTCCCTCATTTTGCGACAACGTCTCCGCCTCTTTGAAACACCTTTTCTGCCGCCTTTGCGGGGATTCATATTCACTATCTAAGTCAGAAGACTCGTCGTACTCCAGCGTGGAAGATGAAAGAGAATCCGTTGTTGTTTGCGACGTCGATTGGCGTTTCAAAAACGTGCGCACAAAACGGCAACATTTTCGAAGCGACTTATATAGAGCCATGGCCTCCCCTGAGGCCAGTGGTGGATGAAGCGTGCCTGACCCATCCGCCAACGCATAGCTATTGTAAGAAACGAGCAAGGCAGAGTCCACCACCTCCGCAGCCGGAGTTACCGTGCCGTTATCCGCAGAAGCAATCTTATTGTCATCCGACGAAAGAATTGCCAAACGAGAAAGACGGGAGGGACGTGGGCGCGGTGAGTTCGTGAGCTCACTCAAGAGTTCAGCCTCTTCATCTGGGAGATACAGAAGCCTGCGCTTGGTACGCATCTCCACTACCCACTCTCTCACCCCAAAACACACGGGGTATCTTTCCTCTTCTGTAGGGGAGTTTCTCATCAAGAAAAACAGAAACAGCAAGGCAATATCAATAATATATATATTAAACGGGGTTGTTCCATAAGACAAAATGTAAAGCCAAAAACAAGTGGGACCGTAAACGCTATTTGCGTGAGTAGAAACACAGCTCTGTCATATATTGATACACAAATAAATACTCATAAATAAATAAATAAATATATTAAGAAAAGATCAGAACACACCGACGACAAAAACAAAAGAGAAACATAGGGCGGTATCGAGAGACGCACTTTTTAGCCCCTTAGAGCACGCTGGCATCGAAGCACGCCTTGTGACACTGCCGGCATCCCAGGAAACGCACGGTTAACCTGATTATAGTCATTCAGAGCTTTACTCCAGCTCTCCAGTCCCTCATACGCAATAGCACGGCGAAGCAGAGCCTTGACATGGGTGGGATTAATTACAAGGGCCTTGTCGCAATCATTGATAACAAGATGATAATTGCGCGTTTGTTGATGACAAGCCGCACGGTTTGCATAATAATTGGCCTTTTCTGCATTCCCCTCAGGGGAAAGCTCGATCGCACGAGAATAGAACAACATGGCTCTTTCAAAGTTTCCGGCGGCAAACAAGGAGTTCCCTATGTTTTTAGCCTCATCGGGCGTTCTACAAGCCCCTGGAGACGCCTTCTCGTTGCGTTCCTTCAGCATGAGAACCAACTGCTGCAGCTTATCAGCAATTTCTTCATTTCCAGGCTCCAGTTTTGCGGCCTGTTGAAAGGCCTTTAACGCCTCGTCGTATTTTTGCATACTTTCAAACGCCGTCCCCTTTCGGTAGTGTCCTTTTATCCAAGATGGTCTTAGCAGGATGCAGCTCTCCGCATCCTTCAGCGCATTCGCCGCATTTCCCGTATTTTGCCAGCAAGCTGCGCGATTTGAATACAACGCAGCGGCAGCTTCCGGTTGAGGACTCAAGTCGATGGCCTTCGTGTAGTAGTGTATGGCGTCTTCATACTTCTTCGCCTTAAATGCTTCATTTCCCTGCAATTTCAGCTCGTCCAAACCCATCTTTTCTTTGTTTCTTCTTCAAACCACGTGGAAAGACGCGTTATGGCGGCGTGCAGAGCCAATGACAGCTGAAGTGAAAGACTGCGCACCAAACAGAAAACAATCACACACACAACAAAAAAAAAAAAAAAATTAAAACAAAAAATAAACACAATGTGCAGGTTCAGACATCACAAGACTCATAGTGGCCCATTTCAGATATGCATGCATGTATAAAGTTACATTTATATCTTACTGCCTACCTAGCGGCGTGGCCAAAGAGGATGTAACTCTGAAATGCCGTGTAGAGTGGCACGGCATGGAAAATGTACCCAAGAGGCAAAACGGGAGTAAGAGGAAAGCAAGCAAACAAAGATGTTTAGAAAATTGTAGGCAAAGCCTCCGCCTTGTTTGTTGCGAGGACAAAGCTGTAGTGATCATGCATAATACACCACTCATCCCAATCATCCACCATTTCAAGTTTTTTCAGCCACTGCTGTTTTTCCTGTGGGACAGAAAGATACAGTTGCTTCATGGATTTTGCCATGACGTTCGTTAGTCCCACTTTTTTGCATCGCTCGGCGTGTGCCTCAGGCGTGGGTAATGCCTTGATGCCAAGAAGCGGAACTCCCATCGAAGCGAGGGAACTCACCATCACTTCCCCAAAACGGTCATTGGGACAAATAGCATCATATGATATAAATAGCACACATACATCTTTATTGAGTAGCTTACTAAGCGTCAGCTCAAGAATAGCTGTGGTAGTACGTTCTTCCAGGTAGACAAACACCATTTCTGCCAACAATATCGTAGGTATATCGTTACGTGCATACTTTTTCAGTATTTCACGCAACTCATCAATTTTCCGGAGGTCGCATGACACTAACTCATACTCAGGACCAACCAGTTGTTTCATTTCTCCGACTCGCTCTATGATGCCCCGTTTTTCTGCCACCAAGTCCGGAAGGTCAAGTTCAATGTACCGCCCGATATCAACTTCCGTGTGATCTTTCTTCAAACGAAAGTACAACGTGTCAACGCCTGCGCCAAAGCTGATCACCTGCAGCGGACCATCCACCGACCGATTCTCGGCAAATGACAGCACTGCATGTTCTATTGCAACGGTTCGGAGCCACGTTCCACGGTTCATCAAAGGACTATTGATCATCGTCGCGTCCTTGGCAAAGAAGTGGACAAATGGATCTTCTAGGTAACGTTTACTCACGCAGTGCACCTTGCGTGAGCATGCGCTGTACGCCGTCTGCTGGAGCGACATTTGGGGGGTCCAATTTATTTATTTATTTATTTGTGCTTGCCGACGCCACGCTTCTCTACAAGTCAATCACTGCAAAACCTGGCAAAAAGAGAGAGACGTAAAGGCCTCTTCTCATCATTCAAAAAACGTATAGGTGACCATTGAGGGAGCCACACACAATATATATATATATATTGTATGTGTGGTTGAAGGGCAAAAAAGAAAAAAGAAAAAAAACAGAGCAACCGGGAAAGAAAGGGGATAAATATAGATGCGTATACTACTGGAAGCACCAAAGGAAAAAAAAAAAAAAGGAAAATGTCATGAAAATTTAGCGCACTCAGCATCAAGTACGAGACACAGAAGCAGCACACACGCACACACATCCGTTGTGTAGAGGCGGCCAATTTAATCAAGAAGAATAGTCCTAATATTGCCCAGACTGTCAGCAATAGACTCGTCCAAACTACGCAGAGCCGCCTGCCGACTAGGCCCCTCACTTACAACGCACTCCTGAACGGCGCGCATCATTTCCCACATAATGGCACTCACGTTGGGGTCAGAATTCAATCGGGTGGTCTCCATGAAGACTAACTCCACGGATTCTAAGGGGAGGCAACCACAGAGCGTTGTAAGACTCCGTGCCAATTGCAAGGAAAGAGAGAGCGAAAGCTTACCCAACACAAAACCCCGCAAAACAGTCGAGAGAAGCCGGGTAAATAACACGTGGTCCTGCAAACCCGAGTCTCGCAGGTACGTCACCACTGTGTCGGCAACAGTTATTCCAACACGTTGAAAATCAACAGATTCTCCATTTAGCGCAAACAAAAGCGTCGATAAAAACACCTGCGAATCTGCATGATACACGAAATCACGTGTAAAGGCCTCAGCAGAGAGCTGAAACGCGACAAAGACAGACTCTCGCAGCTCTGGAAAACTTAACGAGCGTTCATTAAACAATTTTAAAAACACCGCCAGAGAAGAAATGACCGATGCGCCTAGGGGACCTACAAGCTCCGAGGGAAGCGTGCACTCCAACCTTGCCCAACAAGAGACCTCACAAAAGAGTCGCGAAAGCAACTTTAAGAGTCTGTGCTTTTCCTCTTCGGTGCCTTCCGTGCTCCAGGTGGGGTCCTCAGCCAGTGTCTTGAGGACTGCGTCGAGCGTCGTGCGCACCTTATCTATCATCCACACTGTCTCTTCCCCCTGCAACACCACGGAGCAGGTCAAAAACAGCCGCAGTATTAACTCGGTGGCGCGAATGGTGATCTCCTTTTCGTAAAAACGGCAGACACTCACCGAAAGCACGTGATCGCAGAGGCACATAACAGAGCGAAAACACACCCGCAGCCGCTCACTATCTTGCAGAGATACAAATAACCCGGCAAGTGAGGAGCACCGTTCGAGGCAGACGTTGACATCCACGGAAGTAAATTCTGACACGCCAATATCAAAGGTCTCAAGAACAGGCAACCCCCGTTCTGAGAACGTGGCAGCAGAAATACAACAAATCCAAAACCCAACGATTCGCCCTCGAACATCTTCGTAAAACATTTGACCACAAGTCACCATGTCCTCCGCCATCTCCGCAAGCCCCGATGTCTGCAGAATGGAAACCACACCCTTGCTCCTCACGCTTATCTCAAGTACCCGACACCCGGCGAGCGTGACATCTTCATCAAAGGAAAAAATACGTAGTGAATTCAAAACACAAGAAATGAGGGCTATGACTCCGTGGGCAAAGAAATAACTGCCCCCACCATCATTCTCGTCTGTGACGACGTAAACAGCCATGAATGTACCAAACACCTCCAACAGAGCCGACACTAAAGCAGGGCTTGCCACAGACAACTTTGGCACAAGTTCCTGCATAAAAATCATAAGCGTTGAGATGAGTTTGTGTACTGGATGTGATTCTAACATGATATTCCCAGTAAAGCATGAGGGGATCGAAACCTCCTCACCCTCGCAGGAATCAGCCATAAAGGCATTAATAACCTTCAAAACCAGCCAAAGACATTCTTGAACTTGGATGCGTTCTAAACCAGACTGATGTTCTATGCCTGCATCGCGCTGCTGCAGCGTCTCCAATGCCAGGCACAATGCCACCGCGGCTTGCCCTGGATCTAACCGGCCCAAGTGCCCTAAGAGAGAAACATGGGACATTGTGAAGGTGTCAGAAAAGTGCTCGGCCTCCCCTGAGGAAAGGGTACAAGACAATTTAATCGACAAGAATGCATTGAACACTTCTATCCCTGCTGCAGAAATCACACCACGTGCGGCATCCTGACAAGACGGCATGGTGGAAATTTTGAACAGGCAACTCAAGGCCTCATCCAAAGCAGCCATAATGCCAGCATCGTCTGGAAAATTGCTATCGAATTCAATGAGAGTCTTCGCAAAGAAGGACAACTCTGTGACACAATAACATAGCAAGTCATGAACGACAAAGACTTCCGCCATATTTTCCACAATGTTCCGAATGCCAGAAAGAGCAAGAGGCAGACTGGTACGCACCTCATCATGCTGCGCTACAAAAGCAAGCAACTTTCTTGTCATGAAACACGCAAGCGAAAGAAATCTTTCGGTGTAGTTCACCTTTTCAAAAAGGTTCCATAACTCCATTGTAACGCCACAAAAATGCTGCATGAGCTCTACAATCGTTAGTGGATGGACAAAAAAACCAGCCAAATTACATTCAGAGTACCACCTGCGAAGAAGAGAGTCTATGGTGACTCTCCCTACAGGTAAGGAGACGCCTTCCAAAAGTAGCGTGTGCCACAGAGTACCTGAGACACGAAATAAATCGTTGCATGCATCCTCGGTAACCTCATCCTCAAAAAAGTTATGAGCCGACCATGACATAATCGTTCCAAGACATTGAAGAAGCGCCTCAACGGTTCGAGCCGTCTCCGCAAAAGCATTACCCGCGCAGCACAAGAGAGCGTCAAGAAGACGCACTAAACCATCACACTCAAAGGCGGAGCGGCAGGCACGATGAAACCGTAACGGCTTTGTCCTCCCCTTGGACGATGGATGGTAGAGACCAAATTCCTCCACAAGGTGCATCACCACATGACGGACAAAGATGGTACGCACCTCACGCTGATGTTCGGCTAGGAGAGACAACACCTCAGTAACGACCTCGGAAAGAATCATGGCATCAAAGTATCCTTCGGCATCAGCGCAGCTAAGTTTTAATGTGACAGCTGCATCCAAGGCCACCTCAGATAACACAGGACGACACGTAGAAGTCACAATTTGCTCTCCTTTTGACTCCACGTAATCCAAAAAAAAATTCAGCAGTCGTTTTGTGTATTCACCCCACACAATCCTACGACGTGTAAGGTAAAACCGCAATAGGCGAAAAGCGGCGAAATGCACATATGCCGCATCCTGGTCCAGTTGCTGAACGTCACTTTGCAGTATGCGAATTGTGTTCTCTGCCGCTGCCGGATCATTCGTGGCCCGTAGAGACCGAATAACACTCTCCGCCTCATTGTGATTGCCTTTTTTAAGCGAACGCCCCGCATGTTGAAGTGCCTGGAGCAGAATGGTGTTCATCTCAAACACGAGAGAGCTCACCCCACAATAATATATATATTTTAAAAAAGTGGGGGAAAAACAGCATGACAAGAGATATATAAATAAAAAAACACCCAATAAACAACAACAACAAGCAGAGGTGGACTCATGTAATCCATAAATATTGTATACCGCTCTTATACAATACAATCTGTCACGTACGTGTTACGTGGCTTGGCATTGTAATCTCGTCAAACTCCCCTGATTCTTGGAACTTAAGCAAATGCAACAGGAACAGGTAACAGTGTATTTGCATACGCCACGAGATCTTGAAAGATTC
Organism: Trypanosoma rangeli; assembly: GCF_003719475.1. Lineage (NCBI taxonomy): Eukaryota > Euglenozoa > Kinetoplastea > Trypanosomatida > Trypanosomatidae > Trypanosoma > Trypanosoma rangeli. Next base: position 14,671 of record NW_021705967.1, read on the forward strand.
GCAGCTTAAAATCGCATGGTGCTGCTTGTGTCGTGCACTGAAAAGCAGCAACGCGAAGGAGAGCTTTGGCTGCCGTGTAATCCATGCGGACGCTAACCTCCTTAACAGCCTTTTTCCACTTCTCAATAAACACCTCATCAACCTCACAATCCATCAATTCCGCAACAACAGACAACTCAAAGGTGCTCTCCACCACACGAGCGGTATCAGTGGAGGAGCTCGATAGAACCACTGACGACTGCCGTTTCCCCTCCATGCCCCTTGAAAAGGCATTTACAAGAGCAAGCTGCTCACCGCATGAGCGCTTCCGCTCACCCACCGCACCTCGTACCGCATGAAGACCAGTAGCCTGAATCGTCATCCCACGAATGTCAGATACCACAACTTCACTTACGCTCTTAAGACTTACAGTCCAAATAATTTTCGAGTCGGCATCATTTTTTAAACCAAGCTCCCGCGCCCGTTCCTCATCGGTCATTTGACGTGCAAAAACAAGCAGCGGTGCAAGGGCGTCCTTCACTTGAGAAAGCATTAGCTCCAGCGCAGAGCTTTTCAAAGGCGTTTCAAAGGCAATGGGAATGTGAAATTCAACACATCTTCCCCTCCCCATAAATTTTTGCGTCTCCTTTGGGTGCAGTGGATGACGCTCCAATAAGGTGACACGCAGGCCAGAGCTAGTGCAACCGCCCCGTTCCATTTTGTTGCAGACAACTTCTAGTAACTGTTTCACAATGCTCCATACATCATCCAACGTGAGCGGCCTGACTGCATAGTTCATGGAACAGCTGATACTTGAAGGTTTTTTTTTGCCCAATATTCGCCGGTTTTCCTCATCACCTGTTCGGCATACTTGGCGTGTGTCAGTGCCCCGACATAGGTTGAAGAAATTCTCTCCTGATTTCTGACCCAGAGCCCGTTGGAGCTGTTGTTTAGAGAGCTTTTGAACATGACAACAAAGGACATCGTCACTGCTGATGTCTATATTCTTCAAATACGGTTGCAACAATGGGCGCAACTTCGCCATGGTACATTCGCCGACTCCATGAATTTCATTAAATGGTAGCTGCGCCACAAGCCCTGATACATCTTGAGGTGGAATAAAATATACTCCATTTGGCTTGGCATATTGTGTAGCAATGCGAGCAAGCATTATATTTGGTCCAATCCCACAAGAGGCTGTACAGTTTGTGGCACTCTCTAAAGTATGAAGGACATTGACGCAATAACGCTTCACCGTCTCGTGGTTATCTGTGTCAAACGCAATCATAACATCATCGATACTGTAAACCTCAATGGCAATGCTCACCGTATCCGGAGACAGCTCAAATAGGATACGGTAAAGACACTTGATCACTTCCTCGCACCGTGGCAAGTCATAACTTAAAACCTGCAAATCGGGACAAACTTCCTTCGCAGCATTCACATACATACCAGCACGCACGCCAAATGATCTGGCAATATAATTGCTCGATGAAATGTCACTGTTGCCTTTTCCTGCGGCAATACATACGGGTTTGTCCCGCAGGTGCGCATTCTCCTCCTTCGCCAGCGCAACACTACAAAAAAAGGCGTCCATGTCGATGTGCGCAAATAGAACCTGCTGGGCGAGGGCGCCGTGGTTCCAGGAGGGGTGTGCTGCAAACCAAGCCTTGAATATGTCATGCGCCCGTGTTTTCCACTGCCCAATAAAGTGGAGTCGTGAGTGCTGCTGGAAGTGTCGTAGACTATTTACTTGCTCACAAGCCCATGCCATCGTCTTGGAGTCTTTCCATTTCTCGCTCATCCTCCAGAAGAAACTCCGCAAATTGGTTAAACACAACTCGTGCTGTGTCGTCAACGGCAAACTGCTCACTTATGTCACGCAGTAGCACGTCTACAAAACATGTAGGCAGCGTGACTCCCTCTCTATCAGTCATCAATACAACTTCACAAGGGAGAAATGAGGACGTAAAACCACTACACCCGTAAACGAAGAAAACACAAGCACACAAACAAAAAAAAACATGAAGATATACATATAAAAATAGTAAATGAACAAAAAATACATATATATGTTGCGCTCCCCAAACTCTTCGCACAAAGGTGGGGTAGAGCAACCTCCTATACTTCTCCTGCATACAACGCGGAGATAGACAAAGACCACTTTTAATGTACATGAAGGACCACGTTCATCTTGCCATGTTTGTCGTCTGTGGTAACTGGTACAACTGTGGCACCAGGGGCAAGCTTCAACTCTTCACTTCTAAGAAATAGAGAGGCAGTCGTAAACACATTTCCCTCGTTATCTCTGACCTCAAAGTAGAGCACATTGCTCTCGTTCGTCAGGGGTCGAACCCACTTCATCAGACGTAGAGGGAAGCAGACACGAAAGACGCGGCCGGCGGCAATCAAGGATTGTGCCTCATGCAGCTCGCATGTTACTCCCACATCATCCACAGAGTCATATACTTTGATGAATAACGACCGCAACGCATCGTTTGTCATCAAAGCAATACTGTAAAGGCGAACGGTCAACTGCGTGCCAGACTCCTGCCCCACCACACATGAGGGAAGATGTGGTCGAAGAAGAGACCCCATAATGCCTTCACGCCCAATAAATTCCTCCACCACAATGGTATCACGTCCCCAGTAAAAATCGGTAAGGAATGACCCAAGCAATTCTCTGGCTTTCTCCTGTTGGGCTCGAAGACGAACCGCCACAAATGTCTCTTGACAACGAAAGTAGTCGATGAGAGCCTCCCTTCCAGTGAGAATAACGGGCTCTCGCAATACGCCTCTCGTACGCCATTCATCTGCACGCGAAAGCAGGCGGTCAAACAAGTCTTGAGTGGCGTTGTAGGCATCAGTGGCTGCCTTTTCAATCCGCATTCGACCTCGCTCTTCATGAGCCTCCACCAACAGGAGTAACCGCTCTAATGCTTCCCTGTCGATAACCGCCCTTCGAGACAGCGGCTCAACGACACCCAGCAACTCCACTTCATGGCACTGAAGCAGTTCTGTTAAAGACATGAAACGCAGAATGCATTGGCTTAGGCGGAGCTCCTCTGAACAGTACGCCAGACGGCAGCTTCGTCCCCATCTGCACGCCAATGCACCCACAGTGAGCTCAGCCTCATTAATAATGTCTAGTCGGGCATCCAACTCATCCACCTCGCAGCTCCGCAAGTATGGAAGAGCGTAATCAAAACTACCAAAAATAAATTCACGTCTCTCGTGTTCACACACACCCAAGACCGCCCGCTCGACATGCTCACGGTGCTCTGCGGCGCTGAGTAAAATGCGCAGAAAGTTGTGTTGGCTTTCGGCCTGGAGTTCCAATCGGTTCCATGCCTCCACCTGCGCCAAAACAGAGGCGTAAAGACCCACACGACCTTCCACTTCCTCCTCGCGGAGAAGTCTTCGTTTACTCTGTTCTACATACATTAACGACACCAGCTTGTGATTCGTAAAGTGTCGATGTTCCTCCCTCACGTAAAGCGCACGCTGCGCGTCTTCTAAGCTCTCTAACAAGCTTACGGAGCGACCACGCGGCGCACTCTCCTGCAGGACAATGTCTGACCACGCGCTGCGGGCCTCAAACTCAATATCAAGACGAAGACACTCCTCCTCATGGAGCAAATGTTGAAAGCCGGCATCCTCCACAGCCCGCATGTGCCACTGCATCAGAGAAAGACGGCAGGCATTTTCCATCTCCATAATAGACACGGTTCCCCGCATTGCAGCCTCTTTGCAGTGGCAAATATAAAGCAAGGAACGCGCCTTTATTACTTCCCGTGCCTCACCCTCGTTAATGCGTTGGCGCGCCGCACGCTCTTCAAAATCCAACACAGTCGTGGCTCGAAGCATACGGCTTGACCAGACAAATTCCGAGTACCGCTTACGTAGCCCATTAAAATGCTCGCTTTCTTCTCTCCACAAGGCAGAAAGCGTATCAGCAACATATTGCAAGAAACAATCGCAAGCAGCCTCGTGGCATGCAAGAACACGTTTATCGCGTTCCTGTCTCTCGTGAAGTGCGTTAAAACCAAACCGCCACTGATCAAATACACAACGTCGTTCGTACAGTTCAAGTCGTTCTACAATAGCAGCACCCTCTTCCGAGATCATTGTACGCTTAAATACATCGCGCCACGTCGTTAAGAAAGTCACCCAAAGTGTCTGACGCTCCTCCATTTCTTTTCTTTCAATGACGCAACGAATGTCGAGCTCTTTAGCAGGCAATAAGATAAACCTTGAGGCGTGCTCCCGCCACTGAGCATCATCTTGTAACTTCCGCCGCATAAGGGAGGCCCGCATGACTGAAGTAACAACCAAACGTGCTGCAGCATTTTCTTGGTCATTTGCCAGCAAACTAAGTTTAAGCAAATACAGTTTTTCCAAAGAACACCGCTCGCGCTCTTCGTCCGCAGTGAGTAGCGCAAGGTCAAGCGTAAACTTGGAAAGTTTGATACGGGCTGCAGAAGTAACCCGATAAAATATTTGAAGCTGAAGTTCCATGTCAATTTCACGACTCACTGCCAGAAAGCACCTCCGTTCAGTTTCCATGCGGTCTATGCCCTCTGCTTGCGTCAGGAATCGACGACGGCCTTGCTCCTTTAGTACTAAGACTTCCAAATTATGGCATTTCCTGAACTTCACTCTGTCCCCTTTCCATGCCATCACAAGTAAATATCTTCCATACATTTCATGTCCAACAAGGGAGAGTAGGCTGGCCTCATTGTGTAACACAGAGAGAGCCACACACGTCAAGGTGTGGCGGCAGCGCTCCTCCTCCGCGTGCACCGATGCCCTCTCCTCCATAAGATATTGACCAGATAAGAAGGCGTTGAAAAGTTTCACACGGCATCTTGTCTCCTGGCTTCTGACGACCCCTCGAATCTCTTCCTCCGTCGAAAGAAGATCTTCCACTGATTTAATTCCCTTCAACTCCCGAATCACCTGCCGTGTCCTCCAATTGCCTTGGTGAGGCGTCACGCGTGTCTGCTTCACGAACCCTCCATGCGCATCCGAGAGCATTTCGGTAAGGACGGCATGCAAGGGATTCTCACCAGCTGCTGCGGCAGCTGTTGTCGACATGACTTCCCCGATACTTTTTCAAGGGGAGTCGACTTTCAACAGACATAGGAGGGGGCAGATAAGGGGGGAAAAAAGAAACATCAAAGAGCAAAATTAAACACACCCATGCAACTTCATAGAATTAAACCCCAACACACACACACAAAATAAATAAATATAAACAGTATATCAAAATAAAAACCAGCTGTAATCACCAAGCGGACTAAAGGCCCCTCATTCATTAAAAAGAGCACCCTGTCGCTTTCAAAAATAAACACGGCCACCAGCGATCTTGTCTCTTCACTGCTACATATATTAACTCACCTTACGGAAACAAAAGGTGCGGTACAGTGTGGCAAGCTCCAACGCGCCGCCAACCAAATAACGTCCCTTATTTTTGTTCCGGTTCTTTTTGTATCCCTCGTATAAGGACTGAAACGTTTTTGAAAATTCCGTCACTTCCTCCATGCCGTAATGCATGGCACGCTCACAGACGTAAGAGGCCGGAACAACATATTCGTCACAGTCAACAAAGCCTTCCAATTCAAAATGATACTTCGTACCCACAGCAAGCCTATCCCCTTCCCACACGGGCTCCGAATCAAAGTACAATGAAAACAACCCGCTACTTTTGGTTTGCTTCTTTCTCACACGCTCAGCAAGAACCTTTTCGTCCACTGTCGTCGCAATAAACACACCATCAGGCGCCAGTGCACCGGCTATTGCTGCCATCACCATGTCAATACGCTCTAGTGTATCACATGCGTAGTGAAATGCAAATTGAATGGAGACAATGTTAAATTTACCAAAATTCTCTGACGCTGGCAGCTGGCCACGGAGAAACTCCTCGCTGAAGCAATCTTTAACGGTGAAGACGCAATCGCAATCACACTCGGCATCTGATGCAATCGCCTTGTAGCGTCTCCTCGCCTCGGCAATGCACTCGGAAGAAACATCGTAACAATCCAAAAAGGTCGCCCTAGTTAAAAGTGTTCGTGGCAACTTTACCGTGAGAAAACTCAATTCGGGACTTTGACAATGAAGCCACTTCCCAATATCACCGCCTCGCCCACTGGCTAGGTCGAGAACCTTTGCGCCGGAGCATCCCACCTTATCCTTTAAATGATCCAAAGCAAATTGAATGAGACGTTTCTTTACATAATTGTTAAAAAAACGGAAAGGGGACTCCTTGCTTGTCATGTCGCCTGCTCGCTTTCTTGCGATCTCATCGTAGGATGCAGCCGTTCTCAGGCCTTCCGCCATTCCTCACTTTTCACTGATTCTTCCGCAGATTTAGTAATACACAAAAAAAAAAAGAATAATAATAAGAAATCAAGAGGGTAATCCATCCGTATATATATATACCCAGATAGTCTCTTTAAAGTCAAGGGAGACACATATCTCTCTCTTTCTCATTCTCTCGCTCTAAGAGACAAGTTTTCATAGGGTTCCTGCAAGAAAGCCTGATCTTCACGTTTCCTGTGAGAGCAAGGCAATTGCTCGTTCAATCACGCGAAGTACAACTGTTGTCAAAATTATAGATTCGTTCCCGTTCTCGTCCGTGGCGAGCTGAAACCCACATGTGCGCAGTAGTTGAATGGCAGACGGAACGGGACCAATTCTCATGCGAAAAGCGCCTGTTGTTGTCTTCAAGGAACGCTTCTTAGCATCAAAGGGGTTCTCACGTATATTTCTCAAGATGGTTAGCAGCACCGCAAGGCACTGGTGAGCCATCGCAGCATCCTCATGGTTGCGCACCCCATCCACCAGCCGCGGCAACAAAGACAGCGGCGCAGGAGGTGTGTTGAAAACGTCTGAAAGAGAGGTGTTCTGTGCAATTAAACCCTCAATATCCCACGAAGCGGTGCTTGGGGCACTACCTCTAACATTTTCCACACCTTTGCTCTCCACTTGTACGTTTTCTTGACGTCGTTTTTGTGCAGCCTCCTCAAATTCCAATTCAGCCATGCGGAACGCCTCTTCCTTCGTATTCCCCTGACGCACATACTTGTCGGCAAGTATTTGAACCTTTACCCGGCGCTTGGCAATGCGATCAGCTTCCTTTTGCTTCCGCACTTCCGCAAGCTCAGATTCCCGTCGAAGTTTTTCAAGCATTTCTTGTGTTTCAATCGCTTTCCTACCCATCGCAATACGTTCACGCTCCTTTTCAATGGCAGCCCGCTTCTCCTCCGCAATATTTGCCTTGGCTTTTTCCCGCAGCTCGCGCACCTTCTTCTCACGTTCAGCTTCGGTGAGGACGCGCTTGCCCTTCACAACCACCTCCACACCATCCTCTAACGGGGTGTCTAGCTCTGGGTGTCCCTCATGCATTGTGATCCACTGTGTGCAGGTGCCCGCATCCACGCACCCTGCAACTATAGACTTTTTGATGGCGTTTTCGCTAAATCCTTTTTCCTGTAGAGTTTCAAAAAGCGTCTGACTGATGCAATGCGTTTTACTTCCCTCTGGTGGCACGGAAAACGAAGAAGACGATGACGAACACATCTCAGCACTTGTTCCCCAAGCACCTGGTGATTGTTCGCCTTGACCGGACATTGTTGAAATGCTTCCGTGACACTGTTCCTTTTTTTTGTTTGATTCGTTTTCCTTGATTGAGGCAGGCAATGAGAAACGGAGGAAAGAAAAAGTAAGGGATGGGGCGTCGTTTTTCTCACAGTGAGATGGGTAAGGGAAGCCAAGGCAGCACAACAAGTGCAATGAGACAAAGACTGCTATCCCAATAGGACTCCACGTAAGTGCAACTTAGCAAAACTGTCCAAGACGCGCCTGTAATCTGTTCAGAAAGTGTGTGGGAGGGAAAGGGGGTCGGGAAAGGATTGGAGAGACATTCGTGACCTCGAGGAAGCGGAGCAGATTGAAGCTCAACGAAGAAGCAGAAGGGTGTTGATGTGTGGCTGTCGGGTGGGCCTCATGGACTGCGTCTACACGGGATAGTACTGTGACCACCACCACCAGCGTCTCAGTCATTCGCCTGCTGAATGACAATACCTAACTAGACACGCTAAGAAGCAGGGCACCAAAAGCGGAATGCTCCGCATGGCCTTGTGCTCCCGCGAAAACCCCTCATGTAGACGTTCAGTTCAACAAGGGACAACGCTCTACTCAGGGTGCCCGACGTCCTTCGCGGTTAAAATGTGCGCGCGCCTGCATGGTGAATAAGTCTAGTTTCAATCAACTGCCGTGTTGCAATTGACGCGTACCACACCACACGCCCCAAAGATATGAACACAGTGGTGTCACTTTGAAGCTCACCGAGTAAAAGATCAATCAAATGATCGGGTAGAGAGTCGCAAAACTTTAATCCACCAATCGCCTCCACCAGTTGAGCAATACGGTCCACCGCCAGTTCTGCCACCTTCTTCCTTTCAAGCTTCACCTCAACACACCGCTCGAGAAACGGCAAAATAATCGCATTTTTGTCACAATCATTGCCAAAAAATTGCAGTAAAAGATCCATCTTCTCAAAGTATAACCTCCGCAAAATTACCAATGCGTTCAAAGGATTCTGCAGCACTCACTCCACTCAAAAAGGCTGTAAAGAAATCCCTAAGGTGTGCAGTAAACACCTTATCAGAGATGCAGCGACAGCACTGCAGAAGAATAGGAAGAGCGCATCGAATTCGGCTCTCTTGCAAACCCTCACGACGCATCAGGGGCACGATGACCCGCACAATCAGCGCCTCCTCAAATATAAATCGACCAATGCCATCGTAAACCCCCTTCAACACGTCAAACTGAGCCGCGGCGTCTAGGGTGTCGTACCTCCCCAAGGCCTCCAAAAGCAACAATGACTCGCTGGCAGAAATCTTCTCTTTCCGTGGTGCGGCAAAAGAGGGACGAGGCACGGACAATGAATGCCCTGAAAACCACTTGGCAAAGTCCTTTTCAAGACCCCCGTGCTGGCTGCTGTATAGGTCAGGGTTGCCACCACAATTAAAGGCCTTGCGTCCAGACAATGCCTCCAATCACACAATCACAAAGGAAAGTAAATCGTTATCTAACAGTTTTATCTTAATCTTTTTCGCAAGGGCTGGGCATAAAAAGATCCTCAAATGGTTTTTCCCTAAAGGCCTCGACAATTTCACGGGAGCAATAGTCCAACAAAGGTGCCGCAATAGAAGAGAGTGAATGTGATGACCCAAGTGCTGCAGCGTTCTTGGCCGGTACAGCATATGAGAAGTCAAAGAGCTTCCATTCCCCCTCAACAATGCACGCAGCTTGAGGGCAGAAATCGCAGAGTAGGTGACCATCACGCTTATGGATAAACTGTATGGTGACAGCACATCCAAGTAATCCAAAGAGAATCCCCTGCTTTGAAAGGCATACATTAGATAGCTCAGTTGGAAGTAAAAATGAGAGACGCTCGGTCACAAGGCGTAGGTGCTTTTCATCTTCAACCAGTGGCTTTACTACCCGCAGAATGCCTGGATGCCGCAGCCGGGTGAGAAGAGCTATCCCGCGTCTGAAGGCATTTAGGACACATTAAGCCTCATACGCCGTCGCACAGCGACTCACAACATGTTCCACCTCCATCGATAAGATGGAAACCTGCCTTCCAGAAGACATTTCAACGCCATCTTGAACATAAATTAAGTTGTTTTTCCAACCACGAAATTTCAGTGTGCACAGCTCAAAAGCACCAATAGGGTCCCCTGAGCTAGAATGCTGGTGAGTGAAGTCCTCACCATAGACAGCACATCATCGTCTACTCACACTCAGCCTCTTCTTTTTTTGTTTTTGTTTTTTGTTTTTAAGCACAACAAAAATAAGATAATAATACATATTTACAATGCAGCTTACCAAACTCAGATACATGCAAATGACATAAAAAGGACACAAAAAATGCCCTCATGTTGATACACGCGTGGATGTAGTTATATATACAGTTATGTGCATACACACGTAAGTCTCAAAGCGCCCACCCCACTCTCAAATGTACGTCAATGGAAATCGGGGAAGATAAGTATAAGTTTTAAATAGAAACCATCAATTGATTGCATTCACGGTCAGATGAAGTAGACCAAAGACATTTCAAAGTGAGAACAAAACAAAAAAACACGGAAAAAACTTTCACTCCAAACACTGCGCACCAAAGACAACTATCAACACCCACTTCTTTCACAATCCTCCTCTAAATTATTCTTGACGGGGTTTAAGTGTGATGGTCGTCAAACGAGGCTCACCCAGTCGGTTATATGTACAACACCAGACAGTGCGGTGAGGGCACGGTTTATGAACAGCCTCATCTACCGTCGGGCCATCAAAGAAGGAGAGGAGGGTCCGTAGCACTGCCTGGTGGGCGACAATCAAAACACACTTGTGTGTGACGTCAAGTTCCAGTAAGAGGGGCTCTAGGCGTCGCAAGAGGTCCCGGTAGGACTCACCATTGGGGTATCTAAACCCCACCTTGTCCGTGTGTCTAAAAGACTGAATCAGAGGGTAAAGTGCCTTGATTTCATCGTTTGTCATATCCTCACATATACCAGCATTGATTTCATTTAAAGTTTTAAGTGTCTTCAACTCCCCATTTGTCAGGACCTGCGCAGAGGGCTCAGCTGTATGTTGTGTGCGCTTCAACTGGCTGCACCACACTTCAAATCCCCCGTTCTCGTCCCAGCGAGCATCTCGTGATGCAAACAAACGTTTGTTTCCCACCACCTGCTTGCGAAAGAACTCGGCAACTGCCAAGGCATCGTCTCTGCCCAAACTTGTGAGGTCGGGATCGCCACCAAGACGGCCCTGTAAGTTGTACTCGGATTGCCCATGACGGGTAAAGAAGAGCGGTGAGAAGGAACGAAGCGTCTGATCCAGTGATCCCGCTAAAGGTTCGTCAAGATAAACCTGATGAAGCCGCGGAAGGCAACTGTTGAGGTATCCAGTTGCCTTTGCACAGACAATACTACCTTTACTTCGCGTCACACGAAAGGCCGGCTGCTTCAAGCACACACTAATGTAAAGGCCCTTCAGGGAACTGTGTTTCCTCCAGTCCTCATCAAACCAGATGTGACGAATGAAAAACTTTCCCCGCGACTTCAGCATGCCGTGCAATTTGTCGTATGCATCCATTGACTCACAGTCAGCCAGAAGGATCACCACAGGAACAGCTGCAAAACCAAGACGAGGTTTGGAGGCTAAATACTTAAATGCGTTCTCCAAACATGACTCCACGCACTTCTCCCAGACCACCGAATCATCCTCAAAGCGTTGCACTTCAATATCGCGTTCATTGGGTCCTGCAAGGAAAAACATGACGCTCTCACCACACCAACGCAGGTAATGAAGGAGTCGTGTGCAGAAAAAGCGTGCCACTAAACGGCATCGAAGCGAGGAGCTAACAATGAGAAAAACGGCGCTCGTGGAACTACCCCAACCACTCATTGTTATACCTGCGTTTTTGACACTCGCAAGCTGTGAGGGCGGAGCAAAAACGCATTCCTTTTGTGGATGTGTCTTTCCCTCAAATCGGCAAAAATCAATCGAGTTTTCCAAGATGGAATCGTCAATACTTATACAGGTTTCCAACGGTATCATTGTAGCAGAGCTATGCATACAATCGTTTCCGCCTTGACTGAAATTAAATCACAAGAACACAAAAAAAAAAAAACAAGTTAAAGAAAAATAGTGCCAAAGATTGATCAAGACGCGGTCAGTAGGCGTACCAGCAGCTTATATGTGGCACCGCACAAATCAGGCTCTACTGCCATCCTTCACAGAGTTATCTGCAGAGCCGTACATAGTTAAAATTGCATACACACACTCACACACAGGTTAGGACACTCCATCTTCTTCTTTCATGCGTTTAATGATCTCTTCCTGCCGCCGCAAAAGTTCACGGCGACGGAACTCAGAAAGGAGGGGCCGGCTGAGCGTTGGAAACGTGTTTCTACCCAGTGGAGCTCCTCCTTTCCGCTTCCAATACAAGGACGGGAGAAACTTGATCAGGGCGACCGCCACGAGTAATCCTATAGAGGCGATGGACGACTGTGAAGCAGTCCCTTCCGTCAACTGTCGGCGCAGTTGAAAAACGGCATTGCGGTCCTCGCCACCAAGGCGTATCATGGCCACCATGATAATTTCGTCCTTGCTTAGCCACTCCATCCAATACCCCCGCAGCGTGAAAGGGGCTTGCGTACACGTCCCATCAAAAGGGAGGTAGAAGGTTTGCGGCGTTCCAAAAAGAGTACCGAGCGCAGCCTCCATGTGGTACTGGGGCCGCAATAAAGTCGATCCTGCCGTGGGACAGTCCGTGAGGTGAAAACCCTCACGAGTCACCTGCGCATTCACAACTTGCGGAAAGCCCAACCGCCATGCAGCGGGCAGAGCCAAGAGCCACTTGTTGTCATCTTCCTCCCCAAGCAGATGCAGTAGACGCAATACGGACTCCGCAACTGTAACCAGCACACTCTGCTCCACATCTTCCTTACGCAAGACGAGAGAAGCAGCAGACAACTCGACTTCAAATCCTGTTCGCTGTGGATGTTGTCCCGCAAGCCTCAAAATACTCCAATTTCCCTTCAGTTTACTGATCATATCGTCATCCTCTGCAGCTGTTGCAGTTGCCGGGATCCCCATCACCACCAAGACAGCAACCACTAGAAAAAATAGATGAGCCCACGCCATCCTTCGCTACAAATGCAGTTTCTTGTCAGGAAATGAATAAGTAAAAAACAAGTACTATCGCAAAGTAAGTTTTAAAAGCAAGAAGATATGCAGTAATGTATACTACACATATACGTATAATTGATTCCATGCCACACCGTATACCCTATATTCACGTGCATTCTTGCCTCTAGCTAGATGCCAAAAACGGCCTCTTCGCAAATGACATCCAAAACTTGCTCCCGGTACCGTCCTTCTCAGGAAAAAGAAATACCTTCTCAAGAAGGCGTACGGTTGCCTCCAACCGAAGTTGCTTTGCGTACTCCCGCCATTTTTCCTTCTCTGCCTCGGTCCCAGTAGAGAAAAAGGCGTTAAACAAGAATTCATCTTCTCCTGGTGATGCAAACGACGTTGTGGCATAGTTGAGAAGCACAGCACTAGCCTCGTCACGCGTCAGCAAGACAATTTTCTTCAAACACTCATGAAGATACATCGTAACGTACAGAACAACGCGATCTGCAGCGCCTTTAATAGGGAAAGTACGAAAAAACATGTGGGGCTTAAATAAATAGAGCGCATCATCGATAATGTCTTGGGGTTCATCTTCATCTTCCTCAATCATGTCAAGCATACGCGGCGCGGGGCCGGCCGGCGTCATCCGTGACGTGCGACGAAGTGGATACACACCGCACCCCAAAAAACTGCATTCTTCGTAACCATTCCACCTGCTGTGCATCTCGCAGTGATTCAAACGACACCGCTTACAAGAGGCTGTGTGCACACCACAACGTGATAAACAACAACAGCAACAGAGACAGCAACAAAATTAACCACAACCACAACCAAGCAGTCAAAACCAACAAAAAGAAAAATGTGCCAAATGAAAAAAAAGAACTTGACAGTACAACAAAAACTGCACGGCATCATCGGTAGAATAGCACATACAATAAAAAGTACAAATGCAAACAGCAACCAATCAATAGGCACGGGGCTGTTCGGTATTCTTCACAACGTTCATACGAAGAAGATCATCAATCTTCCCTTGCTTCGACTCTATCTCCAGTTCACGTTGGTGCCTCCAAACACGCATCTCCAAACCATCCTCTTCAATGATCCGCTGCAACTCATTCTGATTGTAAGGATACTTCTCAAAGACGCCAGTGCGCATCATGCCACTCCTGTACCAATCCACATAAAACATCACTTCACCTCTTCATAATCGCTTGTACCCATCCAAAGGCTCCGACCCCTTCTCAGAGCGACTACAACGCCACAACAAACTTCGCCAGATGCAACTACACAGCTAAAGAATCCCTGTGCAAAAACGATGATAACAAATCATGGAAACGATCATCGCAGCGCAACAGCATCAAACCGTAGTATATGCTACGACCCATCACCACATTTATAGACTCAGCCTCATCGGCCACCCGCAAATAGTGTGGTGTTTCTTCCACAACCCAATCCCTAAAAAAAAAAAAAAAAAAAACAAGAAACAACGAAAAAAAAAATAGTTCTAAACAAATAGTTCTAAAAAAGCAGTATATTCATTCCAGCTACACAAAACAAAACAGAAAACATTATAGTTTTAATGTATCCAATACGACCCGAACACCTTCAAAAAATTTAATAATACCTCCATTAATAAAACAATTACGATTATTAACCTCAATTCTGCCGCCACCCTATAGCTTGTCGAGGAAGGTGTCCAGCGGCGGAATATCCGGCTTCAGACCCTTGCGCTGGCGCACGTTGAGCGTCAGGGTGTTGGCCTGCGACTTCGGCTCCAGCGGGTCGCCCGGGTACTGCTGCCAGTGGTCGAACACACACTGCGGGAACGCTTGGCCGCCCGTCCCGGCACGGAGGTCAGCGGTAAAGCCGAACGACTCCGCAACAGGGAGGTACGCCCTGACGTTGTAAATAGGTGTGCCGGGGCGGTTTTCCTCGCCAATGATGACACCGCGGCGGCGCGTCAGCACACCGTAGATGCCGCCCATCGCGTGCTCCACCGTCTGGATATCGACCTGAAACATCGGTTCCATTAGGCGGGGTNAGGCAGTCAGGCAGCACGCATAGAACACGCGGCGGGCAGTAGGGATGA
>NW_021705967.1:29471-33033 GCF_003719475.1 Trypanosoma rangeli
TATCAGCTCAACTCACCACACCCACACACACCACGCAGTAGCCTCGACGCTGAATACGCAAAGAACCCCACAACTAGGGAAAAACAGTTTTTTCGACGCGTATATGTCTCCATGAGTCAGGTACTTCAGTTTCGTCCTCTTGGTCTCTTTTTTCTCCTTTTTTTTTGTGGCAGGTGTGTATACTTGGCTGCGTATACCGCGTTTCTTCCTTATTATTTGTCCTTCCCCTCCATGTTACAACGTCCTTATCACAAAACTCATTTAATTGCCTGTCCTGTTGAGATGATTCCTTCCCCTTTCCTTCCTTCGTTCCTTTCTTTCTTTTTGTTAAATCTTAGTTTGCCTTAACAATTCTCTTCATTCGCAGATGCAAGCTGCTTCGCTTGACCTCATGCCTATCCTACTGTGCTGCTACTACAGTCCTGCCTGACTGTTCATTGGCCTCGAATTAACCTCAATTCTGCCGCCACCCTATAGCTTGTCGAGGAAGGTGTCCAGCGGCGGAATATCCGGCTTCAGACCCTTGCGCTGGCGCACGTTGAGCGTCAGGGTGTTGGCCTGCGACTTCGGCTCCAGCGGGTCGCCCGGGTACTGCTGCCAGTGGTCGAACACACACTGCGGGAACGCTTGGCCGCCCGTCCCGGCACGGAGGTCAGCGGTAAAGCCGAACGACTCCGCAACAGGGAGGTACGCCCTGACGTTGTAAATAGGTGTGCCGGGGCGGTTTTCCTCGCCAATGATGACACCGCGGCGGCGCGTCAGCACACCGTAGATGCCGCCCATCGCGTGCTCCACCGTCTGGATATCGACCTGAAACATCGGTTCCATTAGGCGGGGTGAGGCAGTCAGGCAGCACGCATAGAACACGCGGCGGGCAGTAGGGATGATTTGGCCACCACCACGATGGATGGCGTCTGCGTGCATCGTCACGTCCTCCACGTTGATGCGCACACCACGCATGTTCTCGTCGCACAACACGCCCTCGCGTGTCGCCCACTGCCACGCCGCAACAAACGAGTCCTTCATCTCCGACATGTTCTGTACACCCTTCGTCACGTCCACAACAACGTTGGGGCCGCGGTTATCAGGGCCATAGCACCAGATCTTGCGTGCCTCCGCCACGTCCCAGCCAAACTTGTCTGCAAGAAAGCGGGCACGCGTCTTTGGGTCCGCCTCCGAGCCTGCGTTCAAACCATCCTGCATCTCAACGCACAGCTCCTCCGTCAGTGGGGCACCGCGGCAGAACAAACGGTTGTGCTTGTTCGCGGACTTGGAAAGACACTGGATCGACGACACGTCCGTCACTGTTTCACGGAAGGACACAACAGGCTCCGACACCTTCAGCGGGGCGCCGTTCATGAAGTCCTCCTGCAGATCCTTGAGGCAGATCTCCAGGTGCAGCTCGCCGGCACCAGCGACGATGTGCTCACCACTCTCCTCAATTGTACACACGACGAGAGGGTCCGACTTCGCAAGACGCTTAAGACCCTCCACAAGCTTCGGCAGATCGGATGGGTTCTTCGCCTCCACCGCAACGCGCACAACGGGCGACACGGAGTACTTCATGTCACGCAGCGGGTGAGGGCTCTCACCGTCGTCCGTGATGGTGGCGGACTTCACAATGTACTTATCAACGCCCACCAGGCCAACAACGTTGCCACACGGCATGTCCTCCACTGCCTCCTGGTAGCGGCCCATCATCAGTACCGTGCGCTGCACCGGCTTGTCCTCGTACAAGTCTTGCTTCTTGCCAAAGATGTAGTTGTTGCCCATGATACGTACCTTCTGCCCACTGCGCACCTTACCAGCAAAGATGCGACCGAACGCAAAGAAGCGGCCGCGATCCGCCGTCGGCACCATCTTGCTGATATACAGCATCAGCGGCGCCGCAGGGTCACAGTTCCTGATGCCAACGTAGTACTTGTCGTCCGCGCTAGCTTCCCCAGAGTACAGCATCTCCGCGCGATATTGCTGCGCCTTCTTGGGCGAGGGCAGGTGGGCAACAATCATCTGCAGCAGCGTCTCCGCAGCGGGCAGGAACTTCATCATGATCGACTTCAGAAGTTTCTTAGGCACCTGCTCGCGCTCATCCACCGTCAGGTTGATGTTCAGCGACTTCAGCATCTTTTCCACCTTCTCCTGCTTCTCCGTCATCACGGCGTCAAAGATCTGGTAGATGGGGTCAAGGCAAAACTGGCAGAAGGCGCGGCGCACGCGCTCCCCAGCGGCGTTTGTCTCACTCTTGATCCACTTCTTGTTCTTCGCGTCAAAGAAGTTGTCGCCCCACAGACGCTCGCACATCTTCGCCTCGTCGACACCAAACTTCGCTGCATACATTCTGGCGAAGCGCGTGACAGAGAAGGCCCACGCCTGCAGGCCAGAGCCGATCGCGACAGTGCCCTTCTCGGGGTACACCTGCACGTCGCCCATCACAGGGTCGTTGTAGGTAGAAATCACAACATTCACGTTCTGAAGCGTCTTTACGAAGCCCTGGTACGCCTCCTCCGGGTCGAGCTGCAGCTCAAGGATGGCGCGGTCCACCTTATTGATGAACACAACAGGGCGAATACGTTCCGTCAATGCCTGCCGCAGCACTGTCTCGGTCTGCACACATACACCTTCCACGCAGTCAACAACAACGAGGGCACCGTCGGTCACGCGAAGCGCGGCCGTCACCTCGGAGCTGAAGTCCACGTGTCCGGGAGAGTCGATCAGGTTGATCAAAAAGTCACGCTTGTCGTCGGCGAGATCGCTGATCATCTCCGGCGGCACGTGGTAGTGCATAGAAATGGCGGTTGACTTGATCGTGATACCACGCGCAATCTCGTCGGCACGGGTGTCCATGATGCGCTTGTCGCCAGCGTCCTCCATCTTGATAATACCGGCGGCCCCAACAAGAGAGTCAGAAAGCGTCGACTTACCGTGGTCCACGTGCGCAATCACAGACATGTTGCGGATCTGTTCGGGGTAGTCCATGAGGGCACGGACCTCATCAACGGTAAAGTTGACCATCTTGAGTAACTTCGAGTGAGCACAAACTGTGTAAAGCAGAAATAAAATTAAATACAATACATAAATGAAGCCCAATAATAATAATAAATTAACGCGCAACACAACAGGCACCGGCGGCAGCTGCTACAGTCCCAAAGACAGTGGGGGAGGGATTAGAAGAAAATATCAGCTCAACTCACCACACCCACACACACCACGCAGTAGCCTCGACGCTGAATACGCAAAGAACCCCACAACTAGGGAAAAACAGTTTTTCGACGCGTATATGTCTCCATGAGTCAGGTACTTCAGTTTCGTCCTCTTGGTCTCTTTTTTCTCCTTTTTTTTTGTGGCAGGTGTGTATACTTGGCTGCGTATACCGCGTTTCTTCCTTATTATTTGTCCTTCCCCTCCATGTTACAACGTCCTTATCACAAAACTCATTTAATTGCCTGTCCTGTTGAGATGATTCCTTCCCCTTTCCTTCCTTCGTTCCTTTCTTTCTTTTTGTTAAATCTTAGTTTGCCTTAACAATTCTCTTCATTCGCAGATGCAAGCTGCTTCGCTTGAC
>NW_021705964.1:0-4733 GCF_003719475.1 Trypanosoma rangeli
CAACAAATCTCCCACAAAAAAAAACAACAACAACATTAGGCTAACTTCTTCCTCCTCTTCTTACTTTCCCTCTGCTTATTCCTTCCCCTTTGATGTAACTACTGCTAACATCAGGGGTGCCACGGGATAAAGTGATACTCATGGGGTGGAGCAAAGGCCACTGCCCAGTTTATTGTGCACATTGCAAATACATGATGCTCTCTACCTGTCCCCGACTTTTTATTTTTATTATCCAAATTTTTATCATGCATACTAGATATTACCATGCGAAAGACATCTGACTAACCTCGCTATCAAAATCATCGGTCGATGCCAATGAGTATATGCTGCCTGTCATGCTGTTGCTGGGGTGCGAGTTCGTGAACGGTCGCAGTGGAGTAAAACATTGCATGGCGCATACGGGGTCGTTTCTACCATCATCGCGCACGAGGGCGTTTATCGCTGGCTTTGATTCTTCGCTCCTCGTGGTGCGCCGCGCCTCTTCACCCCTGCTACCAATGTTATCCCCCAAACTAGGGGCAAAACAATTCTTGCTGATGGCTGCCGCATCCCGACTCGTCCGAGTAGAGCGGCGGAACGACGTCCTGAAGCTTGAAGAATCCACACCCAAGATATGGGCGGTTGAGGTCGAAAGGACTGATTTAAATACAGCGGCATCGCACCTTTTCCGATGCTGAGAGCTAAAGAAAGGAAGGGCGCCAAACTCCAATGAAGTATCCAGATTCGGATGCATTGTTAACGATCTCCGCGAGTTGGAGGATGGCAAAGCACATACAGAGGGCCTCATCTCCATACCATCCCCTAACAAGTTGAACGTAAGCAGCGAGGTTCGCGTTGAATGCGTTGAGATGCATTTACCGTCATTTTTTTTTTGGTCAATATAATTGCCACTAGAAGTATCGAAATTAGTTGTACTACTAATAGCACTACTAACACCACTACTATCACTCTTCTCCGCAGTTGGGAAGGCGAACGCCCGTCGCAGCAACGACTTGGCCCACCAGAGGCTTTTATGCTTCTTCTGCGGGCGTTCCTCCGTGGGAGTTAATTCCTGCTGAACCTCATCTTTGCTGCATTTCCATGATACATTCGACAACCTAAATGGTTCGGAGGCTTTGTTACTCGAGAGATCTGACACCCGTCGCAATGACGCAACACATTCCTTTTCATCGGTAACGATTGCGTCTGTGGTGTCATGAACTGTTGTCGGTGTCAATTGCCTCGTTGCTGAGAGATATGTGGATAATTTCTTTCCTGCTGTTTGGACGTCCATTTGCGTTCCCAGGTTACTGCTATCAGTGGACCGTGCAATGATTGCGTTCGGCAGGAGCGGAAGTTTCAAGGAGGATTGATTCTTCTGTGAGTCATCGTCGGTGCCCTTAATGGGTAATTGCTGAATCGTAGCAGATAATTCACATTTTTTCGAGATTGGGTTTCTCTCCTTAGAATCCTCCACATCTTTATGAACCCGTATACTGTAATCATGCGCCTGTCCAGTGAGAATAGAGTTTTGCAGAGGGTGCGGCAAAAGGGGCAGCGCGAGACACGCCTGAGCCTCCGGAGCAACCAAATCTGCACCATACTGCAAGAGTCGCGGCGTATTTGGCTGCGCAACCTCCGTCAGCGCCTCGATTTGCGCCTCCACGTTCCACGTCGGAGGCTGTTCTGGGGGTGGGCTGTGTCTCGCTTTGATTGTCAATGGATGCATCTGTGCTAGTGTCTCACTGCAGCGCAAGACGGAAGCGTGCCGCCTACCATGTCTATCACAGTTAACTCTTCTTTGATCGTCACCGTTGCAAGGAACCGCAGAGAAAGGCGCCCTTCCGCCAGGCTGTGGCCCACCTAGATTTCGTGGAAAAGCAACACTATGGGGTGACCTTCTTCTGGGTTCATTTGGTGCCGTCTGTGCGAGTGAGGCGAGACGACCGTGCTTTACTAAATATCCTTGCTGGTGGCGCTGCGCTTCCAGTGATCGTCGCTGTAGAGGTTCTCTAGGACTGCGGGTACTTTCTTCCTTGCTCTTCTCATGGTCTCCCCCCTGCACTTCCCCTAAAACCCAATTGGTGCCTATATTCACATACCGAGATCCCTGATCCGTCAGCTTGCTTTTACTGGAAGACGTCTTGCCCGCTTCACTTAACCTGGCGCCGCAGCGGGTGTAAAGCTGCGCGCCTCTTGTACTGCGCAAGTTCCAAGGGTGCGTGAGAAAGCGAACTTCAGTGCTTGTGACGTTCCTACCTCCAGAGGAGGAGCTTGTAGAGAAACTCACCAGCGACGCGGTTCCTACACTTTCCCGCCCATTTGCCGGGGGCCCATGCTCTCGTTCTGTGCTCATGACGTACGAGCCTGCTGCTGTCCGAACGAATGCGACACCAACACCTCAGGATGAAGAATGACAAGCGTGGCGGGACGTGCTGCCCGGACACTTCCACAAGACTCCCCAACCAAAAAAAAAAAAAAAGAAAAAGAAAAACAAACAAACAAACAAAATAACAACTAATCAATAGGCCTAAAAGTATTCTGTCACTGAAACTATTGATAAGCTTTGCGTCTCCGCAACAATATATATTTAAGAAAAAAAGGAAAAACAAACGTAGAGAACGAGACCACCAGCAATAATGTGCCAGATGACCACCAATACCCAAAGAATAATAACTCTGAATGAAATTCTACACACACAAAACAAGACAAGAAAAAAGAAAAACAGTATCAAATACAATTCGTCTCATGCGCTCCACAGCGTCGTCATCGTATGGAACCCCCCAAAATAATGTGGACGTATACACAAACAATAAAGAGAGGAGAGGCCCCATGTGCGGCATGCACCTCACTCCATTGGTGGTGGAGGTGGTGGGCGCAGGACCTTGTCCTCCTCCCGTATTTCCACACCTTGTACTCTGTGGAACTTGTCTGCTCCTGCCAGTGGTGTTGACCGCTTCTTGGCTCCAGACCACGCTGCTGATGCAGGTACTCCTTTCCTGGCTGAGCGTCCTGAAAGTGCCGAAATTGCTGTCTACTCACCTCAGGGTCGTACACCTCCTCCAATGTGGGTCGGAACGTCTTGCCCTGTGTCCTTCGGGATTCCCATGCTGTCATACTCATAGCTGCTTGTAACGGTGAAGTTGTGGTGCTTCTCGAGTACATAAACGACCCGTCGGTCGTCTTCAATACACTCATCAATCAACTGCTTCTCCGTCGCCATTGCCCGCCGTCGAAACGCAAATCGGCACTACGCAATCATGCTGCGTCGCCTGATATTTTTGAAGTTAATCAGGCCCTTCAAAATATTGCGATACAGAAGAAGGACAAGACTCTTGTGCTCCTGTGTGGGGGTGTACTCCCACGGCTCCCGCTTGCTTGGTTTCTGCTGCGGTGGCTGCCGACGCTCCTGCAACAGCAGCGCAGCTGCCGCTGCCCCACCGCGATGAACACAACGAAGCATGACAGACTGCGCAGCCACCACACTTCTCTCTAAATACACAAGAACACCTCCCACATCCACACCCACGGACAAGGTTGTTTCTCAGCTCTTCCCACACCAAGAGACGGTGCGAGGCTTTATCTGTGGCCGTGCCCGTGTCAAAGGGCTCGCACCTCCGTTGTTTTCTTCTCGTTTCCCCTCCCCTCCCCACCCCACACCTGCAAGACACACCAACTTCTACTTTTCCTCATTTGTTGCTACGCATGTAGATAAAATGCACACTGTATGAGAAAGAGAAAAACCAGAACCAATGAGGAATAAAGGTACAAAAAAGAAGACAAACCCACACACATTGTCCTCACGGACTAACATGCGGCCCACCATGTAGATTTATGCAAACAAAGCGAACTACACATGCAATATATATTCGCTTCTACTCCTCTTTGTTCAATGGCAACTACAATACTGATCTTTTTGTTTTACTTCCTCGCTTTCTTCGCTCCTGCTCCATTTTTCTCATTTCTCATTTTTCTTCTTCAAAGAAATCACAACCGCACAAATTGCAAAATTCAAGCTGACAAAAAACAAACAAACAAACACAATTGGGAAAGAGACACGCATCACATCACGGAGAAACAACGCCTCTCTGTTTGCAGGCGTGACTAAATCATTTGCTGTTTTTGTGTTGTGTTGTTTTGTTTTGGGGTGGGTGGGTGAGTGGGGAGGAGAAGGACGGCAAAGGAGTTAACTCCCACAGGGCTACAACGCACTGCAACAGCCAACGACTACACCATGTATATACAGTCGAATCCGCAGTAGTACTTACGTATGTGTATGGAGTTTGTTGTAGGCATGTAAACAACGCAACAACAACACGACAGCGGCAAACCCTCCCCTTACACTCTCAACAAACGGACACACCAAGGAAAAGAAAAGGGAATGAGCATAACAAACAAAGCAAAGGGAGGGAGGGGGAGGGGAAACGCAAAGGAAAAAAAAACATACAGAAGAAAACAAAAATAAAACCAGGTTGAATGTGCGTGCCGAACTTTTTTTGCCTCGCCCCACATTCACTACTTGAGTAAAGCACTCACACTTCTACGAGGCCAGAAACACCCTTCCTCCTCCTCACAGAAACACAACAACAACAAAGAAAAGGCATCACATCTTTTCAAAGTTAGATTCCCACTAATAGTAATATATATATATATATTACTTGTTTGCATTTGTAATGATCTGCACGTTAATATCCCAGCCGGTGAACGGACACATTCCTACACTCAGAGAGAGAGAGAGAGAGAGAGAGAGACAG
>NW_021705964.1:5624-11818 GCF_003719475.1 Trypanosoma rangeli
TTTGCCTCGCCCCACATTCACTACTTGAGTAAAGCACTCACACTTCTACGAGGCCAGAAACACCCTTCCTCCTCCTCACAGAAACACAACAACAACAAAGAAAAGGCATCACATCTTTTCAAAGTTAGATTCCCACTAATAGTAATATATATATATATATTACTTGTTTGCATTTGTAATGATCTGCACGTTAATATCCCAGCCGGTGAACGGACACATTCCTACACTCAGAGAGAGAGAGAGAGAGGGAGGAAAAAAAATAGTAATAATAATGCTCTTTCCTCATTTCTTTAGTCATAGACGTATTCCTGCCGTGTTTCCCTTGCCAAGCAGAAATGCAAGTGAGGATCATACAACGAGACGGAAGGACAACGCATCATCGCTACTAACAATCGGCATTATTCATCCCTTTGATTGCCCTCTTACTCTCGCTTCGTCTTCTCCGCAGCGACCCCCTGCTGCGATGTCACAGGTCGAGAACGTTGCTGAAGAACGGGCAATTCGGGTTAAACCGCACCTCGGTATCATCGACTATGAAGCACCGCATCACCATCTCAGCCGAGGGTCTCTTGCTGTGATTTATCACAAGAAGAGAAACGACGAAGCATGCAAAGGCCTTCGAGTAGTTCTCCGCCAGGATGTCATTAAATATCATCGCAGCAAAACCCTCGTTCTTTGCCTCTGCGTACATGATGCGCACTGTCTGAAGTGTCACACGTGCTGTGGCGAGGGCATACAACAAACATCCAAGACTCCATATGTCGCTGGCTGTCGTTGTCTGGCCATTCCAGCACTCTGGCGCAATGTAGGGGCGCGTCCCACCGCCACGACCCGCGCGACATCGATCTTCCAACATAAAGGCCAAACCAAAATCTGTCACAACAATCGGGATGACATCGTCAGAAATTTTGACGGAGCAACTGGTGCCATGACGTAAGGGGCAATGATACTTTTTGGAGGACGCTAAACCGCTAACGCCATTTTTACCGTCACTGTCCGTTTCAACGCTATGAATGCGCCTACTGACATCCTCGTCGTCATCGCCTTGTTCCTCAGCAGCACTATGTGGCGGCTCCCCGCAAATAAGAATGTTCTCTGGCTTAAGGTCGCGATGCACGATAGGTGGGCGTTGCGAATGCAGATGGTGCAACACCGAGGAAAGTTGATAAGCAATTGACAAGAGTTGCGGCTCGCTTAGGGCGTTTCCCCGCATCGCAAATTCCGCCTCACACACTCTCTCCAGGTTACTATTGCTGCCAATTCCAAAAGAAAGATCAACGTTGCTGTAGCTCCATGATCCCGCTGTGGCTTGTTGTGAAGCATCATTCGTGCGATCGTGCGAGGATTGACACTGGGCTTCGTGACTAAAGCTCCGCGAAGATTTTCCGGGACGGAAAAATGAAGGAGTACTGTCACTATCTGAGCCCAGTTGCACCCAGGACGTTGCGGCATCATGCTCCATCCTCTTTGCATCCTCCTCTTGCGCCCTCATAAAGCGTGCCTTATCCTCCTCTAGCTGGCGTTTTAGCTTGGCGTTGTGTTTCACTGAGTGACGGAGGACGTAGCCACACAAGTCACCCATGGGATGATACTCCATCACAAGACACAAATAACGTGTATGCATCGGTCCATCTTCAGACGTGCCCGGCGTTGTCAACCTCGCCATGTCATGGGCCACGCCAAGAAGCGGCCTTGCAACAGACATCGGCGATTTGTTGGCGGCAAACTCCAGAAGTAACTCCTTACCCTCTTCACACTGTTGTTGTTGTTGGCGGTGTTGAACCATGGATGTTTCCTCATTTAATCGTACTGCATCAGCTATATCAGGCGAGCAGCAAATCGTATTCGCCGCAGCATCTCGAGTGGGTTGTGGTTGCTGTAGTAACACTGTAGGCTGGGGCGCACCTCTTGTTGCTGCGGGTGACACCGTGGTAACAGGACCGTTTTTATAAATAACTGTTGTAGGGCTTGGTAGCACACACGGCACAACAAGATCCCTCGTACCCTCGTTTAGCTTCGTCATGCGGGCTGCACGAACAGCAGCGGCAACAGACTTGGGCTTTGTCATGTGCCCCAACTTATTGGCCTCCTCGTTGGTGCCGGAGTCTGGGGAAATAAAATTTTTGTATTGTATCTTCCCCACAGCAGGTTGCACGTGCAGCATTGAAGCGTAAGTTGGGGTTTGCTTCACGACAAAATCGTGTTTCTTTACCGGGACCTGCATCGCTGCTGGGACCTTACCAGCAACCGCCAAAGAGGTATCAAAGTCTTTGTAACGAATAACACCGCGCGGGGCATACGACGTGCGTTTCTGAGGCAAGGGCAGGCCTTCTTGCGGCGTGGTCAGTGTTCGCAGTAAAGCATCCGCGTGTGACACCTGCGCAAAGTTGCTGTAGTGCATCACCTCCCCCTGTGGAAGCGGCGGCACTCCCACTGGCAACGCAGGAGCGTACCCATGTGGGCAGTGTGCCCGGGAGCGTCGAGGTGCACCGCTGCTGCTCAGTTCGTGCAACGGCCTGGAGTTCGCACAACTTGCCACAACCAGTGACACTGTGGGAGGCGGAGGAGGCGGAGGCTGCGCTGGAGAACCACTTGGCTTCCTGCCGTCTGCCTTTGCAACAACAACCTCATCAACATTCTCATCCCTACTCCGCATAGGACAGTGAAGGCACTGAAACGCCGCATTTCCAGTTTGCAATATTTTCTCATCGTCGTCGTTTAACAGTGGTTGTCTTCTTGTTACCGACGTGCTTTGGACATCTTGAATGGAGGCTGCTGTCAAACGAGCAGGCGCGTTTGCAAGCGCGTGCCAAACTGAAGATGGCGGTTGGAGTTGTGGTACTTCCCGCGGCTTCTGCTCACGAACTAGCCTGTGGGGTTGAGCACCCGCCAATGTCATGACCACGCGTGGGTTATGAGCCACTCGCTTTATCCCAACTGCGTTCCACCGCGGCAACTGTGGCTGCGGTGGCGGTGCGGATGTCAAAACGTTCGGGGCTTCAGCAGAGCCAGCCGAGTGCCCCCAATCAAATTCGTAGTTCATAAACATATCCACAAGGCGAATAATGTTCGGATGTCCCTGCAGCGAGTTAATTGTTTCACACTCCCGAATGGCGTCCAAGCGTTCCTTGTTGTCTTTGCACACCAGAAACTTCAACGCATACTTCTGGCAAGTGGATTTGCGTCGGACCAGGTACACGGAAGAAAATGCCCCCTCCCCAATTCGTTGCAGCACCTCGTAGCGAGACCAATTTGTGGTGTTCTTCACCAAACTGTCTCGCTCCAATTTTGGGTTGGGGCGAAGCGGTGGTATCTTGGGAGGGGCCTTTCCTCCTCCTCCTCCTCCTCCTGCTGCTGCTGCTGCTGCTGCTACGTTTTTGCTGCTGCCTGTGGACACCTCACCGTTACTTCGTCCAGCACGAACTACGACACTCACAGGAGTAGGTTCTTCATCCTCCGTATCGCTGCCGTTGCTTTCTCCGAGAAGTAGATGCATGGCGTAGTCCAAGTTGTAGTTGCGTGGCTGCCGCAAATGCGCAAATACAAACACCGCAATCACCACCACCGCAATCCCCATCACAATACTGAAGCTGACACTCACAGTGTACATACTTTGGTCTTTTATGCCCTGTGGAGCAGAACAATCCTGTAGGTCACGGATTTGAAATTGTGTAAATTTGATTGGAGTAAATAGAAATCCCTTTCTACGTGAGACGCGCGAGTGCGTGCCCGCGGCGTCGAACAGCCATACAGGTCCATTTGAAAAACACGTATACACGTGGCCACTCTCAGCGCGTGGTTGGAACTCCGCTACGGTCGCATCCTCTGGAAGCCTAAACACATGCACATCAGACGTCCCCGCGGCGTTTCCAATGCAGAGCGGGTTATTCGACAGCCGCACGTATCCCTCTATCGGTGGGTGGAGCGTCAAACGCAGCGATTTGTTAACTGGCACCACCGCATCAATGTTAGGGACACTGGTGATGCCAATGCCACTGCTTCGATAAAAGACCCGTGCAGAGGCCTCGGAGTCCAATCCAAATCCACCAAATTCGAAAAAGACCAACATGGCACCCAACACACCCACGGGAAGGGTAAAGGCAAAGGGGGTGGACACAGAAACAGGAAGAACGTTTGACGGCTCCAAGAGAGACTGCCAAGTAATAACCACGCTGCCGCTATTAGGCAAGCCGGCACGGCCCAACAGTTGTTCCACGTCAAGGCAGTTGACAAAACTGACATTCAACACGAGGCATAGCTTGTCGTTAAACCTAAACATGTACCGGTTACTTAAACGGGAAGCACTGCTTTCGTTGACGTTCTGATGAAGCAGTGCATAATTGGCAGGCAAACTCCACACAACCAGGTCTGGAGGAGACACATTGACGTCAGTTATTGCATCCTCGCGGGCAGACGCATTGCTAATCACAATCGCCTGTACCATCGCGGATGGACACCACACGGCTGAAGAAACACGGTTGCAATTTAGGAGCTGATGCTGCATCTCATGTGTCGCGCCCGCATAACTCCGTGTATCGCTTGCCTCTCCACTAGGTGCCTCAAGCCGCGTTTCACCACCAGCAACATATATGAGTTCACTGTCTACAGCAACCAGTGGGTTTTGCACAGCCACGTTGAGTTTTGCAGCCCCAGGTGTGTAGCGGCGCAACTTTGTGTCATACACATCAACAGTGTCAAGGGCCTCTCCGGTGAACAAGTCAACCCCTCCAATGATTAAAAGAAGATGCCCACGTGAGCTGCATGTGGCATTTGCACGAAATGGAATATATGTCCTCGTGTTCTCACTCACTTCGTTACCACCAAACTCTTGATGGATGCTAAAGTGATCCACCACACGCGTCAAACTGCTCGAGAGACCCCAAATACCTGTGTACTGCCGCCACACAAGGGTTGAATTCTGGGTCCCTTGGTGCTGAGGGAAGTAATACCCACATGGGCCAACAACATAAAAGGAGAAACCTGCACCTCCTTCAGCGTCAACATCGTCCAATCGCACCATGGCGGTGGGCCCGGCTATTCCCATGGAAACTGGGGCAGAAGCACCACCCTGGTCCGAATTCCCTGCGCTTAACAAGATGGGCAACTCCATGAGTTTTGTGGGCCGCTGCTGGTTGAGGTCCACAACCTCCACCGTATTCAGCGGAGTTGTGCATGCAGAGTCCTTGCAACCGCCCACGACGAGAAGTGAAGCGTTCGCAAAGACCACCGCACTGTGTGCGCGACCAACCGTCATGGTAGCGCCAAATGGCACCCACTCCCTGTCATTATAAATTTCCGTGACGGCCGACACGCCCAGAGGCGTCTCCGTCCATGTGGCAAAACAGTAAATGAGCAAAAGTGCTAGCCACATGATGAATCGCAGACGCGAAGATATTTTTTTTTCCGTCCCCACCATAAAATAAGCGGAAATCGGATTGGTTGGGTGGGTGGGTGGGGGGAATGGGGGAATATAAATTAAATTAGAGCCAAGTCGTAACACAAAATGCCCTACTCCTATTCTATGCGCCGCTGATAGGCGCGGCTCTGGTCCGGCTCCTGCCAGCCGCTCCACGGGGCCGCAAGGCTGGAGAACTACAAATACTATATGTATGGAAAGAGAAACAGGGGTAAAGTGCAGCGACGTATACCGCCACTGCACCCGCTGGTGTCACGGAATACTTCTGTTGCTGTTGTGTTTCTTCGCTTGAAAGTGATTCCCTGGAAACTAGCGGCATTAATTAAAAAAAAAATACGCAGAAGCACAAGTGGAAAGGCAATTGAACGCATACAATGATGAGAGCGCAGCACGCGCACTGAGAAAGAGAGAATAAGATTATCCCACCCCAAAGCGCACCACATACAGACGAATCATTTGAAGCCGCTGGGACCAGTGTTCACGCACTAACGCAAAAAAAAAAAAAAATGTCGCATCCTGACCTCTCGTTTAGCAAGACAGAAAACTAGTGGATATTATATATATGTACACATCCTTGGTAGAAAAGAAGTAGAACACAGAGGCAAAGACGGCGAAAAGTAGAGAACCATAACAGCCACAGAAACAAACAACAAAGAAAAATGGGGGTTCTGACACACCACACGCACAATACAAACGATATAAAAAGAAAAACAGAGAGAGAGAGAGAGAGAGAGAGAGAGAGAGAGAGAGAGAGAGAGAGAGAGAGAGAGAGAGAGAA